>NC_136793.1:27979442-28229442 GCF_951216825.1 Electrona antarctica
ACGGGTCGCTTCGACGGCTGTCTGAGTCGTCGCAACGAGTGCCCATCGTCGCGGGTGCCTGACTCGTCCCGACGGGTCGCCACAGGTGCCCATCGTCTCGACGGGCGCCTGACTCGTCGCGACGATTGCCCATCGTCTCGACGGGGGCCTGTTTTTGTCGGCGTTTCTGAGTCGTCGCGACGATTGCCCATCGTCTCGACGGGGGCCTGTTTTGTCGCGACGATTGCCCATCGTCTCGACGGGGGCCTGTTTTTGTCGGCGTTTCACCCGTGCGTCGGAGAACGGGCGCTCGTGCTCGCATCTGCCTCTCTCCCTCCTTCCCTCCATCCTATGTGTGTGCTTCCCCCCCCCCCCCCCACCCGACCGCCTCCCCCTGTGGGGTAGGGGGTCGGGTGGGGGTCCCTGCGGACCTTTGGGGGGGGGGGGGGGGGGGGGGTCCGGGTCCCCTTGGGAATCCCTTTACGCATGCCTTCATTTGTCCCCGTGAATTGCTTCCATTATTTTAATCCAATAACCATATGTTGCATCACATTTTATCGATTGATATAACTTCAATAACCTCCGGAAATAAGGATTTTTTTTTATTCGATTTGAACGTTTAATGGCCTATTGAAAAGACAAGTGTTTCTTTTTTTTTTCCTTTTACGCACGAGAGAGAGAGAGAGAGAGAGGAGAGAGAGAGAGAGAGGGGGGGGGAGAGAGAGAAAGAGAGAGCGCACGCACGCAGACGGAATGTGTTCACGCTCGTCCTTCTGGGGGGTCCCCGGGAGACCCCCCCAACGCAATAGATAACACAGAAATCACACTATACAATGCATTTACATTCAGCCGATCTACGAGCTCATATCTGCTTCTTTGCGAAAGCCGCGCATTGCGACGTATTCTGTCTGTCTGTCTGTCTGTCTGTCTGTCTGTCTGTCTGTCTGTCAGCGCACGCTGACAGACAGACATGTTTAAGTTTTCCATTGAACTATTCAGCACCGAAATAAATTACTCATCCATTCATTAATGCATTCATTCATTCATTCATTCTTTCATTCAATTTACTGCTTTAAGGAAATTATGTCTGTATAGGAGCCATGAATGGGATTGTTGCAATGTGTGGTTATGTTGATTATATCTTTGGTCAATGAAATGAATGCGCTTGATTGACGGGGCCTGATTAATTCATAAACGTCACCTGTTTGGCACACACAGTGAGAGAGAGGGGGGGTATGGAACGCCATACCTTTTGTTGACCGCTTTATTTTTGCTTTCTTTTATTTATGTTGATCGCTGTTGTTGCTTTACTTTTTGTTTGAGCACTCTTTGAGTTATTCACATTTCTTTAATAAAACCCCTTAAACGCATTGTTTTGGACCCAGCGAATTCCTTTTGTTTGTGGAGCGGAGCGCGTCTGACAACATAGCCCATCCCATCGCCTCTCAGCGACTTTAAAGTTTATTTCTCACGTAGTCGCTTTACAATGTCCTTTATATCGAAGCAGCTGTAATACAATACATTTTTTGTCCTCAAATGTTTCTGTTATTTTATACAAAACGAATGAACCACCAAACGTCCTTAAATCATTTTAAATAAATACCATCAACATAATGAAATGAATGCAATTTTAAAATGACTGCAATTTTAAAACCATTGTATTAATAAAGTATAAAGACTGGATTCTGATTATATTGTTAATGTTGTTTATTACAGTTACAGAGGCGTATGCAGTCCTCAAAAGTCAATACATTCAAACAAATCCTTTTTGTTTCTTTTGTAAGCTTTAAACAATTGACAAAAGTAGATGTAGGCTACCATATTGGGGACCCCCATTTTGCGTGTGCATTTACATTCAGCCGATGTCACAGATGATCGGATCATCTGTGACAGCACGTTCATGTTTACTGCATTAAATTTGTAACAACAGCATAATATTGGGTTGTGCAGGTGAGATTTAGAAAACCCTTAGAAAAATCTTCAGTGAATGCTTTTAGGGACTATAGGCCTACATAGAATGTGGAGGGAGAAAGGTACCAGCTGCACTTGTACCCCTTATATGCTCATTCCATGCAGCTCGGCAGAATGCGAGTGCGGCTTTAGTTTGATGAACATTGAACCTCATAACATCACTCCGTTCGCGACTGCATACAGAACGTGTGTCGGCTCTGATGTTTATTAGACAGTATGGACCTCCGCTCAGGTCCTGGAATCCAGAGTCAAGACTTGGCTGCGAGCACATCGCGCGGCAGAAAGCACAAAAACCAGAGTGGCACAGCCTGTCATGTCAGATAACCCAGACCCACTTTGGCAATTTTTATAAGACAGGGGTTATTGGCGTCTTTTTGGTTTGTTTTATTTTATTTCTTTTCTTATTTCTTCTGTTATTTAATGAAATTTATCGAATATTGGCTAAATGTTTATAATGTCTTCTGTCCAAACAATGAAAAGCACTAAGAAAAGGCAAGTGAGTCTCTCTTTAATTAAGCATGATGAGCCATGCGTTTTCCACAAAACAATTAAATATCATTGAATATAATTGCACCCTTGTCATTACTACTATGTTATTATAGCTTTCAGTAGGCCACCACAGGCACAGACACCAATTGGCCTACATGAAGTTAGAGGGATGGGCAGAAATGGTGTAGGCTATTTTCAACTGTTAATGGGGTTTTCTTTCTTCACAAATGAATTCTACTTTGTTGTACAACAGTGTCCCATAAAAGTTGCATCATGATTTGAATTCCGGACTGAAAACGCATTTTCAAAACAATAGAAAGAAGTAAGCTAAATACTACACAGCAAATGATGCGAGAACAACAAAAAAAATAGCCAATCTACAAGTAGGCCTACACGACGTGTATAGTAGTATATTATATTAATTATAATTATAATTATAATCACACACACATGCCAGGCATTGTGAGCTTGTAGATCTGCTATTTTTGTATGACTCCCAGGTCAGGGACCCCCACCCGACCCCCTACCCCACAGGGGGAGGCGGTCGGGTGGGGGGGGGGGGGGAAGCACACACATAGGATGGAGGGAAGGAGGGAGAGAGGCAGATGCGAGCACGAGCGCCCGTTCTCCGACGCACGGGTGAAACGCCGACAAAAACAGGCCCCCGTCGAGACGATGGGCAATCGTCGCGACAAAACAGGCCCCCGTCGAGACGATGGGCAATCGTCGCGACGACTCAGAAACGCCGACAAAAACAGGCCCCCGTCGAGACGATGGGCAATCGTCGCGACGAGTCAGGCGCCCGTCGAGACGATGGGCACCTGTGGCGACCCGTCGGGACGAGTCAGGCACCCGCGACGATGGGCACTCGTTGCGACGACTCAGACAGCCGTCGAAGCGACCCGTCGCGGTCGCAAGTGGAGTTCGCCCCTCCTGGTCCTCTTACCAAATAAATCATCAAATCAAATCAAATCAATTTTATTTGTATAGCACATTTAAAAACGACTCTCATCGTACCAAAGTGCTTCACAGGTCACAGAAAAACAATACGATACAGTGCAATACAGTACATTAATCAGTGAAACAATAAAATAAATAAAATAAAATGATAAAAATGCATAGTTATGGTACAGTAGTCAAGAGAGATGTTAAGCAGTTAAAAGGCAGTACGAAAAAAAACGTATCCTAGGTATAAAGTGCACGAGTATTAGGGGGACTGGAAGGCTTGAGAGTAGAGGAACGTTTTGAGCCTAGACTTAAAACTCTCAGTGGAGGGGGCAGATCTGACAGCGAGAGGAATGCTATTCCAAAGTATAGGAGCTGCGACAGCAAAGGCTCGGTCGCCCCTGAGCCTCTTCCTTGTTGCTGGGACTACTAGGAGTCGTCTGTCTGCTGACCTGAGGGTCCTGATGGAGGAGGAGTATGATAGGAGGTCAGAGATGTAGGAGGGGGCCAGTCCGTTTAGTGCTTTGTATGTGAAGAGAAGGGTTTTGAATTTAATTCTGAACCGGACTGGCAACCAGTGGAGAGAGGCAAGGACAGGGGTGATATGGTCTCGCCTCTTGGTGCCAGTCAGGAGTCTGGCAGCCGCATTTTGCACCAGTTGGAGACGGGATAGGGATGACTGGGAAATTCCGGTGTAGAGGGAGTTGCAATAATCTAGACGGGATGAAATGAGTGCATGGATGACAATTTCGAGGTCGTGTGTGGAGAGAAATGGCTTAATTTTGGTGATGGAGCGGAGGTGGAAAAAGCTGGTTTTGACTATGGTGTTGATTTGTTTGTCGAATTTAAAGGCGGAATCAAAAAGCACCCCAAGGTTTTTAGCGTGGGGTTTGACAAGGGGGGCGAGGTCGCCAAGGTCATTTTTTATTTGTGTGATGGAGTCAGGTGGACCAAATAGTACTATTTCAAATTTACTGTCATTTAGTTGTAGGAAGTTTTGTGCCATCCATCTTTTGATGTCGGTGAGGCATTTATTTAGGTTGTTTAGTGTGGATTGATCGTTGGGTTTCAGAGGGAGATATAGTTGGGTGTCATCTGCGTAGCAGTGGAATGAGATGTTATATTGTCTGATGATATGACCAAGGGGGAGCATATAGAGGGAAAACAAGATGGGGCCTAGGATGGATCCTTGGGGGACTCCGCAGGAGAGGTGGGCAGGGGGAGAGGAGAAGGTACCCATATTGACAGAGAAAGATCTGTCCTTGAGGTAAGATTCAAACCAGCCCAAGGCTGTGTTTTGGACTCCAGCATGGGACTTGAGGCGGTGCAGTAGAATGGTGTGGTCCACGGTGTCGAATGCTGCGCTAAGGTCCAGCAGCAGTAGGACACCGCAGTCCCCAGCGTCAGCAGAGAGGAGCAGGTCGTTGTGGACCTTCAGGAGGGCTGATTCTGTACTGTGGAGGGGTCTGAAACCTGACTGAAATGTTTCCATTATATTGTTGTGTTGAAGGTATGGCATTAACTGGGAGAGAATTACTTTTTCTAGGATTTTGGACAAAAATGGAAGTTTTGATATGGGTCTGTAATTGCTGGGTACGGAGGGGTCAGTGTTGGGTTTTTTCAGGAGGGGTTGAACTACTGCATGCTTGAAGCAGTCCGGGACTGTGCCAGTGGCCAGGGAGCTATTTATTATTGACAGGATGCTGGGACCAGCGGTGTTGGCAACCTCTTTCAGGAGGGCAGAGGGGACAACGTCAAGATGACAGGTGGCAGGCTTCATGGTGGAGATTATGTTGTTGAGGCTGGGGAGTGTGGTGGGAAGGAAGCTGTCTAATATGGAGGTGCAGGTCGATGGGGTCGTTAGGTCAAATGTGGGTGGGGGGATATTCTGTCTGATGTTATTTACTTTTGTGATAAAAAATTGAAGGAACTCGTTACATTTTGCAGCAGAAATGTCCGTATTATTGCCGGGGGGAGGGTGGATAACTGAGTTTATGGTTTTGAAGAGGATCTGTGGATTTTGGGAGTTGTCAGAAATGAGTTTAGAGAAATAGGTTTTACGTGCTGCGTTTATAGCATCCTGATAACTGAGGAGGTTGTTTTTCAGAATGTCGAAGGAGATCTGAAGTTTGTCACTTTTCCACTTCCTTTCTGATTTTCTGCATTCCCTTCTCAGGGCTCTGGTGGTGTCATTTAGCCAAGGGGAGCATTTTGGTTTGGATTTTTTTGGTTTTAAGGGAGCAACATTATCTAGGATTGTGGCGCAGGTGAAATTAAATAGGGAAATAAGTTCCTCTGTGTTCATATCTGGTGGTGGGGCCTCGACAATACAGGTGTTTGGGGCAGCAGTGAGCGCCTCTGAAAAAATGGCGGCAGTTTGGGAGTTAAAGTGACGTGAGTAACGAGTTGGGAGATGAGGTTTTGACAGGGGGAGACACAGAGCGGCATCAAATAAAATGGTGCAATGGTCGGACAGACATGGAGCTATTATTTCCATGTTAACTATATTAAGACCGCAATATAGAACTAGGTCCAACGTGTGACCCAGCCTGTGTGTGGGACCGGTGTCAAGGAGTGAAAGATTAAAAGACTCGATTAAATGACTAAAATCGCTAACTAGAGGCTTATTTGGGCAACATAAGTGGACATTTATGTCACCCAGAATCAAAGCTTCGTCAAAGTTGGGCATAATGGTTGAGAGGAAGGCTGAAAATTGAAAAATGAAGTCCTTGGATTTTGGTGGGCGGTACACGAGAATAATTAAAAGTGGATTTTCAGAGTCCACTCTAATGGCTTGGACCTCAAATCTGTGTTAACTAGGCGGCAGTTAAAGAGTTTCTTAAATATAGCAGCTATGCCACCACCACGTCCGGATCTGGGTGAACTGAAAAAGGAGTAATTTTCCGGGCATGCTGCTATAAGTGGTGAACATTCATTTGTATTGAGCCATGTTTCAGTTAAAAATAAAAAATCTAAGTTATGGTCAGAAAGCAGAGTACTAATAAAAGCAGTTTTTTGGGTTATGGATCTTGCATTATATAGGGCCATTTTAACTAGGGTGGGGTATTTGGGTTTTAAGGGTTCCCTTTTCAAAGTGGAGAGGTTCTGGAGAACTACACCACGGTGTGAGGTACTGGTACTAATCATTTTTCTGTCTAAAACAAGGACAGGGATGGGTTTTATATGTGTGGGAGCATGTGGTGTGTTTAAGGATTTAGTGTTGATTGGGTCTATTTTTGGTGGATTAATGTAGGGGGGGCAGGGTGGATAAATTAGGTTGTTGAGTTTAATTTCGTGGGATTTGAGGTTATAGTGCAGTCGTTGGCCGATGTGAACAGGGATTGAATAATGTGTGTGAGTATTAATCATAGAAATAAAAATGATGGGTGAAAATAAGGCGAGACTAGTGGAAGGATTATGTAATGATCCTAGCCCGTTAGAATGAGGTATGGTGTTACAACAGTCATTCAGGCTGTAGGGGGCGCCAGGGATGGACTTTGTAGAGTGCAGTGTGACAGTGGGGGAAGAGAGGGGTGCTTCCCCCACTGTCAAAAAAGGACAATAAAGGACAGGAAGCACCTCTTACTAATAAAAGAGGCTTAAACTGCGCATGGCATAGGGTTTTAAATGTCTGAGCTGCTCCAGTGTCTCCTTCTTCCCCATTGTTCTGTCCCAACAGATGCACTTTATTTGGCTGAGGCGCAGTGGTACTCCACTTTTTCTACACTGGTATAACAGTTAAAAGTGGAACAATCCAGATTTCACCGTGTATCTCCTCTCTCCCTTAAACTAATCTTCACTTCATCTCTGTTCCTCTATGCCACCCCTCCTTCTCTAAACAACGTCTCGGTTTGAGAATCAACTGCATTACAATATGTGAGCTATGTTAGATTCTCTGAATTTCTCTCTAAACAGGGATTGCCATTGAGACTACGCTGCACAGAGCCAATAAAAACCCCATATGTAATCTATACATAATCCCCGCAACTGCAATAAAAAGCTATTTTCTTTGTGTTCCGCTGTGAATGTTGTCACATGCATGCACGATGGCATCCACGCTTCGCCATATAATCTCATTTAAAGCTATTGTCATGGAGGCGAATATTGCAATAGTTTGAGATGACATTAACCTTTATATTAACCCCCTGACTCGCTAAGCCCTGGTAGGCAATATCATAACCCTATTACCATTGATGTGAATCCATTCATGGCACATTGACATTTTCGTTTCTGCCTGTTATTTGTCTTTAACAATAGGTAAACATCTGGGGTCAAATGAAGGACAAATATTGATGCTTTGTTTTCACTTTGTCAACTGCACAGGGATTTCGAATCAAAAGATAACAGGTGTGGTATTTTTTCAATGATATTTTCATTGATTTTTACATTTTATGACAAAGACAAGACAGAAAAAACTAAAAACAAAACAAAAAACAGACAGCTCAGCTCAGACACGTTGTGGAACAAAGGACTGGTGTGGTATTTTAATCTGCATATCAATGTAAACTCATTGTCACAGTATGTGTTTTTCCAACGCATTCTCACTCCCAAGACGGCAAACGGGACTTGCTAGCTGAGTTTGGAGGAATGTGCAGCTATGGGAATCAAACAGGTGAATGTATGTCATCACACAGCACGTTTTCGTTCAAAGGAAGTCATTCAAATAGCATGTTTATGGATTTTGATATAAAAATACACAAAAATTTTGTTATGGCATCTATTGTTAGGTATGCCCATATGATGACCACGGCTATGCTCTAAACGAAGAAAACAAAAACGAAGAAAAACCTATTTTTCATGTCACTACGTCTTTAACAGTTTTTTAGCGGACTGGTCACCGTTTTACATCTTGGGTTTAGAACGCCACACACACACACACGCCCACACCCCCACACCCACACCCACACACACACACACAGCACCAAGTTTCGTTACCCTACAGCATCATGTCACAAACAGATAACCAGACAGACAGACAGACATGGTCCATGACTCCCAGCGGGAGAGACAACAGTCAAGACCTTCACTGGCATCAGAGTGCATATACCTGATAGGAGTTTCATTCATAGGGAGCAGGGTGAAATTATGCAGAGTGCCAAATTGGAGTTTGAGTAAATGTCTACTTGAAAGGAAAAAGACGCAGCTAGAGGGAAGAGAGTGGAAGGGAGGGGAAGAGTGGGTCATTGAGAGGACAATGTCCCACTCAGGAACCCCTTCATCTGGTGACAGTGTGAGACAAGATGGAGTCCTCTAATTGGACTGAGTGCTAAACAAGGACAGCAAAACAAATAATAATAATCACTAGCTCTGAGACTGATGTGATTAGTTTCAAAGTTCAATTAGTTTCAAAGTTTCAAAATAACGGTAGGACAGACATTTTGTTCTGTTTCCACCATCAATATTAATTGAAGGCTCAAAGGACCACAGTGGAAATCAAGCCCTTGGGCTTTTTAGTTTTATCCTTCTGACAGATATGTGTTTGTACATTTATCAGAAGTTCAGTCAGGCTCAATCTGTTTGTGTTCGTACGTGTGCATGCATACTGGCTCGTATTGGCCGCTTTGGTATCATTATGTGAATGGCATATCAATGGACAATGGAGGGAGAGAGCGAGAGGGAGAGGGAGAGAGAGAGACCATGCCCATGTATGTATTTTTCTCCTCCTTGTGTGTGCAGATGCAGGCTAAGATTGGAAAGGCCCAGTCAATGCTGTGCAGGGTAAAATTAGCTCGTGCTAACACCCTTGGAGGCCTCTTAATAATTGAGAAGGCATCTGCTCCAATTAATGTGACCGTCTAAATGGAATCCCTATTTAAATTTTCCCTAACTGGGTCATCCCCCCCCCCCCCCTCTCGCTCTTTCTCCTCTATCTCTCTCACTGTTTTACTTTATCACTGTTTTACTTTCTCTCTTTCTGGAACAGCCAGGAGGACAATTAATGGCTTTTCCACTTTTTAAATGGTTTTTAGGGTTTTGGAAACGTTGCCTGAGGTCTGACAACCCCCCCCACACACACACACACACACACACACACAAACACCTTGCATGCAGCGACAGCCTCTCCGAAGTTTTCCCCGGAGAGGAAACGGTGTGAAATAAAGTCCCCGTCAGTCAAATGGCCCGCCTCTCTGGTTCCATCTCCGGCCATTTCAGTCTAGAGTAACTAGCTAGTTTCCAGCAGCCTGCTCAGTAATGACCCAGCAGCCAGAAACACATCCCCTGAGGGCTCCACCCTAGCTCTGTTAGAGCACTGGATATGGATAGGATGGGCGGTGGGTGCACAGAAAGAGAAAGAGGGGAGAGACAGTGACACAGAGAGAGAGATACTGACACAGTGAGAGAGAGAGAGAGAGAGAGAGAGAGAGAGAGAGAGAGAGAGAGAGATAAAGCCCACTCCAGTACCTTTTGATCATGTAATAACAACCTGTGCCTAACATTAGCCTTCTCCCATGTCATGAGAGAGAAGGGCGAAATCAGAGAGATTCGAGGAAATTACTGGGGCAACTCTGACATGAAGATGATGAGGGCTCCCTCTCCGCCCTGACTGAAGATAAGGATAAGTTAGTGATTAATGCATTGACACTGTGACGTACTGTGTAGGTGGGGTGGTGGTCGGTGGAGTACATGCTGCGATAAGGTAACTGGAAATACTGCTTGCCTCCATACAGGATGAATCTAGGTAAAATAGAGGCATCACTACGGGGGGCGAAAGCCTCCAGGAACAGAAGAAAACAGCTCCATTAAACTCCATTATCTTTCTGTGCCCTTAATGTGCTTTGCTCTTCCACCAATGTTGTTGTGCACATCTCTGTTGCTTGAAAACAATGGATATCTTGTCATTTCTCAAGATACTGTGAATTTGAAGTATGTTTTTTCCAATTATTTTTACCCCCTTTTCTTCCAATGTATCTGCCAATTTCCGCATTGCCACTACTATAGTGGCAGGCAGAATCTTCCAAAAGTGTATCTACAGCTAGGGAGGGGGTTACATTTGCACATCTTAAAAACTGGACCATAGATTCAGCCAGGGACAGGGATGATATTTCCGTAGCTTTGCTGAAGAATCCAGCTCACAAACACAAATAGGCCAGTCAATCTAAAGTTTGACCCAAAGGAAATTGCAATAGTAATCGTTCAAGGTTTTTTATGACCGTTAGGGTCATTCAAACAACTTAATTTAGCCCAAGGAGTGTTTTTTGTGCAAAACTAATGCTTGAAATGGGTTCAGAATCATGAAAACCGGTCCGGCAGTTGACAGGCTTCTTTTGTTTAAAGTGGGAAATTTGGTATATAGTCTTTTTTATTGGACTAAAATATTGTCTATATACATACATACATGAATCCACTTGCTGACCGGCTGTCACTATTGGGCAATTTTTTACTTATCTGGCCTATTATCTGGATGTGTTTATTATGTGTGCCATTCATTCATGGAAAATGTGTCCCGTACGTTCACCATTGACTCGTTCATGAAAAATCCATCATGAGTAAAGTTAATGTCCATAACAGGTCATGAATTTGGCATTGTATGCTCACAGCATGGCTGGCCGGCACCATGGGGGGGAAAAAAGTATTCAACCTCTTCAACAACAGTCACCTTGAAATGTGAGTGTCCACACTGACACGGATGAAGTCGAGACATATCCAGCTGTTTCATAGACCAAATATAGATTGGGAGTCAGAGCATCGGTTTCCGAGGCTAGACCAACACTGCTTGCTACTCAGCATCAAAGGAAGGAATAGGGGGTGACAGCAGACAGGAGTCAGTTCAGATCAAGTAGGTGCACACAAGATGTTTTCTGGGAACAGACATCACAGTTCCTGTGATTCCAAACATTTTAGATTTTATAATAACTTGGGGAACAGTGAACACGGTCGATCACACAATGTCACATATAGGATCTTTGGTACAAAGATCACAGGCAGAGCCGGACTTACCGTTTTTTTTAAATTATAAAATTGTAAAGTGAAATCCAATTCAAGTGAAATGTGTGTATTGTTATTGTATTTAGTTGTATTATGGTTAAACCATTGAGAGATTCTGCCTGCCTGCCTCTCTTTTTAGGGGCCTGGGTACCCCAAAATGAAAACAAAATAGCCCAAAATTCTTTGGCCAAATCGCGGGACGCGCGGCTCTGCCTCAAATTTGCTCCAGCCCGGGGGCCCTCAGCAAGGTAAATCCGGCTCTGATCACAGGAAACAAAAAAAGGAAACAAAAAACCTCCCACAGCTGATCTTTGCACTTATAAGCGAGCAAAATGAGAGCCAAAACAAAAATAAATGAAACAAACAAAACGGAACAATTGCAATGTTTAACTAACGTGTCAAACCAAATTACACGCTGCTTGCTTTGAACCAAAAACACAGTGTTGGAGTTCAGGCTTTCAAACACCAGAGTCAGGGTCATTAGATCCTCTTTGTCGTTAGCACTTTGACAGGAATTAAGAAATCCTTTCCACAGCATGGATGAAAACATCTGTGTTTCATGCTGTTCTTTTCCAGGAAACGAGGTGAGAAGTGAGAACACACACACACACACACACACACACACACACACACACACACACACACACACACACACACACACACACACACACACACACACACACACACACACACACACACACACACACACACACACACACACACACACACACACACACACACACACGACAAGCATGAAGTGTGATATAATGCAATTTTTACGCCCATTCACTCCACACTGTTCATTACAGAGACAACGCGTGCCCTACCTAGAGTTTTCTAAAAGCCATTTAATCTGTATCATGGAGAGGTACTCAAAGAGACCGCCATGACGGCAGGAGAGCGTAAGCACATGAATACACACACAGTTTGACTTGGAGAGAATTCCACTGCACGTAATGAGGCCAATGTGCGTCAAAGTGTGTGGGACTCAAAGTAGATTGGTGGTTCCAGGTATCCAGAGGAAAGCTAGGCAATGAGCCGCGTTCACAGCTTTTTTGTTTTTGAAACATTTAGCAACCTTTCCCCCCCATCTCTCTTCTCGGTCTCTGACCCTATTTCGTCTTCTCTCAACCCTGCCTCTCTCCCTCTCTCTCCAGCAGAGGGAACGAGGATGAGGTCAGTGAAATATCTGGGCCACTCCGTCCCTCCATTCGTCCACTGCCTGTCCGCCCCTATGGCTGTCTCTCGCTCAGGTCTCTCTCATCTCTCACTCCTCCGAGTCCGGACCTTGACCCCATCACCCTCCCTGTGTGGTCCTCAGTCCACCTTCCACCTCCAACCATTTCAGTATGACTGATGACTAGAACGCTTTGGTCTGGGCAGTTTATTAACTTCATAGTGCGGGGGAAGATAGAACCCAGGGCTCTCTCTCTCTCCATCCTGTCCTCACACTTTGGCTTAGCCTTCACACGCCTCTACGTCACCTCGACTAGCTTCCTCCACTCCCCCGCCTTTCACCCCTCCTGCTCTATCTCTTGCTCCCTCCCTCTCTCTCTAGCTTTGTGTATTTTTACCCTCCTCCCCCTGCGTTCTCCTTTTGACGAAACTGTGCTAGAAGAGGGATGTTCCAGTGGCATGTCGTGGAGATTCTCTGCGTGAGTGGCATGGTTGTAAAATTGTTTTATGTTGTCATTACTTACTTGGAAGGGGATGGGTTGGATTGGTTGTGTTTGAGGTGATTTGACTTATGGCCAACAGGCAGATCATCATTATTTCTTTGTACATAAGTACACGCGAGCATGAATACACGCACATGTTCAATCATGGCATCCATGCAAAGAGACACAAGTGCACAAAAAATACAAATCGCAAAAAGTACAGCATTGGAAATAATTGGAAAAAATCATACCATGTGAAGGGAACAGGACAGGCTGACAGGCGACACTGTAACTAAATGGTATTAGTTATTGTCTCCCATTACAGCTTGTCCTTGAAACTACCTACCCGTTTTATGGTGTGTGTGTGTGTGTGTGTGTGTGTGTGTGTGTGTGTGTGTGTGTGTGTGTGTGTGTGTGTGTGTGTGTGTGTGTGTGTGTGTGTGTGTGTGTGTGTGCACGCGCGCACTGTGCTCAGTGTGCTGCATGTATGCAGGTATATGCATCATCCTTGGAGCCTCAGTCATCCACTACTACCCCCATCAGCCCAGGATGACAGGATGACAGGCCAAAGGCCTTCAGTAGTAACAATGGCTTTAGTCAGAGAGCTATACTAATAGTAATGAGTATGGTAATAGAGGCTTTATGGACCATGGATAACCTGATAAACCACCATATTAGAGAATACCTCACTAGCGATGAAGAGTGAGAGGGACGGAGGGACGGAGGGACGGAGGGACGGAGGGGGGGGGGGGGGGGGGGGGAGAGAGAGAGAGAGAGAGAGAGAGAGAGATGGAGGAGAGATAGATAGATGCAGTAGATAGATAGACCTTTATTGATCCCATAAGGGGAATTCATAAAGAACAAAGATGGAGAGAGAGGGGGAGGAAGAGAGCGAGTGAGGGAGAGAGATAGAAATAAAGAGAGGGGGAGAGAGAAAGATAGATAATAGAAAAATTAGTTTTTATTACCTCAAGGATGTGGCAATAACGGCTCATATAACTTCTATGTGAATAAACCATATTGAATTGAAATTGAATTGAGAAAGAGGGGTGGATAGAAAAACAGAAGGGTTGAAGATAAAGAAATTATTCGTCACACGAGAGCTGAAAAGAGAGTGAAATGTACCTGAAGGAAGTGCGTAAATCGTTTATGAGAATATTAAGACCACATTATTATTAATTAGCATTCTGATGATGCAGGGCCAAAAAGATCTTTCACAGTTTTGAGGGGTTTGTCCGGGTAGCTCAGTCGGTATAGAGCACTTGCCTTTGGACCACAAGGTCATGTGTTCCATGCCAAACGCAGTGTATGAGTAGCACGGCTTAGGTGTGGCAAGCTGTGCAGCAAGTATGGGGACCTGATGGTAGGTGTGGCGGTGGCACTCCACAGAGATCGTCTTTTTTTTTATTCCTTCAGCACTATGTAATTCTATTCTGAAATTGTTCTGGTTTGTTTTAACACTAGCATGTCTGAATTAAAATCACTACTACTATGACGGCTAACGGTCAGGCTGACCGGTGTTTTTCGTGCAATTCCATTGGCCACTCTCTCCCTGCATCTCTTCACACCTCTCCCCCCGTGGCGGGGGGTTGACGACTTGCCATTGTCTTCTAAATGTCACATTCCAACTAATTCAAGGCAGCGTTTCAACTCGACAGGACAACTCAAAGTTATTTTTCAACATGTATTTATTTAGCGTTGCTCAATAGATAGGTGGAAACAATACGCCAGTCAGTCAACACACCATATTTCACCATATTTTTGATGCGCTGATATATGAAATGAATATGCGCGACAGCTGTGCGTGCGTGCGTGCAAATCAGAAAAGTTTAGGCTACAGACAAAGGAGTTGGGAGTTTGGGAGCGGCCGGCTAGCCACATATTAGCCTATATATATTTTAAAAATACCCAGCATAATTGTTGGGAAGGCTAAGCCTGGCCTAGCCGCCGCCTATGATCGATGTCATTTATATATATTTGATTTATTGTGCCAGCAGAGAGATCCGTAGCAGCAGCACGGTTTATATATACACCATAGGATAGATCAAGTCATGTGACGCATCACCGCCACAAATAGTGCTACAGCGTTATCTAAAATGCACTTCCGCATACCTCACCGTCAGTTACTTGGATATTTTCTCCCTCTCCACGAGAGAGGGAGGGAGAGAGAAAAAAGAGAGCCGTGATGCGTGGAAATCAGTTCCACTGGTCGCGTATTCAATATAGCGCTCACATGTCACTATAATTAATTACCCTTGCGCAGCAATTACACTGTCCATCTTTGTATTGAGACAATAAAATAAATACGACATTAGCGTTATATATTGTCATTTTTATATAGAGGGGATACATTATAGGAAGGAGGTCTATCGCGTTGGAATGATTCATGTCATTGATTCATGTCATTTTTACACTGTTCGTTTAGCGTGCCCTCCGAAAAATAAAGTAAAAATATTTTTGATGCGCTGATATATGAAATGAATATGCGCGACATAGTCACAATGCTATAAACTTTATTATTCCAACATAATTATGCTAAAGATGGTGTGTATAGTCAACATATTTCTTTTTCCGTTTCGAGAAATAAAGTCAGACATCGTTATTTCTGCAAACCGCATATAAGAAATATAACATCTAAAACAACATTTAGTTTATGTAAGTTTGTAATGTAAGTTTGCCTACATGTGGACTTCCACATGTAGGTTGGAATGCAAATGACACATTAGCTTGAACAATGCCCGTCTCCAGCCGGGAGGAAGGTGTGAACAGCACGGCTTGTGGGGGAGAAAGGGTGAGGGCTCTAAGAGCGGTCCCACGGACCGCAAAAGAGCAGACATTTTAGTAGAATTATGTCTAAAATCATATTTCCAAAACGTTTCAGATGAAAAAAAAAACAGAGATGGTTTGAATCGAACATTTAGAAAAAGTCATGCAAGGGGAACTTTCTCAGGACTTCATGGGCAAAGAAAATCCACTTCAAAATTTCAAAATCGGTCAGCCTGACCGCTCCGACGCGCTAGTGTTAATGGCTCAATGCTTAATGGCTCAATGCTTAATGTTTTATTATGTAAAGCACTTTGAATTTCCTTGTTGCTATATGCCTTACAAAAAAACTTTCCCCACCATAAGTTGCTTTACCATGGTGATTAACTATGGTGTCTGTCAGCTCACGGAAGTGAAACCTCCTGAAACACCTCGTGAGAGTGTGTGTTACCATGGTGCGGGTGTGCACGTAACTAGGACTGACAGCTTCTGCAACACCATTCTTCACACCACCGACAGCTCTGTGGTGGTGTGTTGCCCATGACCCAGCGTGGTACCTGACAGTCTGCTTTGACCACATTCACTAAAACAAGCTGGTTGTCAACCACATCACTGCCTTTGCCTGGACGCTTTGGGTTTGTCCCACCATTTTCAGCAGACCTTTGAAATTGCATGGAAAACCAAGGAGGGCACCACATTGGCATGCACCAGGCGCACAATTATTGTCAGCACGTTCTTCAACAATATTCCCAGTGGGCTGGCTGGCAGTGGTGTAAGTAACTAAGTACATTTACCTATACATTTCGGCCATTTGAAAATAGCCGATCTACATCTTGTAGATCTGCTATTCTGCTACTCTGCTAAGAGTACTTTTACTTTTACTAACTATGTTAGTTACATAAACAAAGAAGTGAATGGCATGCGTACAGTGCAGAAGGAGAGGCCAAAAAAATAAAAAGTAACATTTTTAATTTTTTGTTTTATATCAATAAAAAGGCCCTAAAGACGTGTATACACGCCCAAGGCCAAAATTGTGTTAAGTACACTTCGTTGCCAATACTTTCGTACTTTTCTCAAGTACATTTTGAATTCCAGACCTTTACTTGTAACGGAGTAGTTCTACATTGCAGTATTGATACTTGTAAAACATTTGAGTACTTTTTCCACCACTGCTGGTTGGTCAGTTGTTGTTTTCCCGGCAGTCAAGATTAAATAAAATGTATCTGGTCTGTGACTACTGACTAGACATGTTCAGTAGCTATGACTATGTTAACATTATGAACAGATCTGTGACTACTGACTAGACATGTTCAGTAGCTATCACTATGTTAACATTATGAATGAACAGATCTGTGACTACTGACTAGACATGTTCAGTAGCTATCACTATGTTAACATTATGAACAGATCTGTGACTACTGACTAGACATGTTCAGTAGCTATCACTATGTTAACATTATGAATGAACAGATCTGTGACTACTGACTAGACATGTTCAGTAGCTATCACTATGTTAACATTATGAATGAACAGATCTGTGATTACTGACTAGACATGTTCAGTAGCTATCACTATGTTAACATTATGAATGAACAGATCTGTGATTACTGACTAGACATGTTCAGTAGCTATCACTATGTTAACATTATGAATGAACAGATCTGTGATTACTGACTAGACATGTTCACCGTTCAGTAGCTATCACTATGTTAGCATTATGAATGAACAAGCAGGTTAGTCTGTACTGAAAACCAGAGCAATCTGCCCCAGAAAAAAAGGAAAAACAAATGTCTCAGTTTCTCAGTCACTATTCAAAGTGAGTCACTATTCTGTGATGTTGGTATCCGTTTGTAACCCCGCCCCTTGGAAATACATCTTCCACACCGAAGTTCCAGACTAATATCTACACAGTGATATTAGTCTGGCCATGCCAGGCTAGTCTTTACATGCTACATGCTAAATTGTTTGACACAACATTATTTAATATACCTGTGATCTGTGATCTCTGTGTATATAAACAGCTTATGTCAAATGGCATCAATAAATAACATTACATGATAACATGTATGGCAATGGCCCTCCCGCTAGATACTAATTCCTACACGGGTTGTGTTAAGGTTAGGGTTAGGGTTAGGTATAGTTTTACTGAGGTTAAGGTTAGGGTTATGTTTAGGCTGTCAATCACCGGTGACTCTGGTGACGTTCAGGACTAGGCCAGATCACAGCCCAAATGGGGATGATCTTTACGTCATTCCCTAGATGTTTTCACCAGTTGAAATAATATAGTTATTCTGGGTTAGATCTGACTAGTTATGATATATGACTTAAGTTGATCTGGCCTCAATCGGACTCTCTGATTCATCCACTAAGTCCATCTTAGTGGGCAGAATTTATGTTAGTTGAAATCAGGTGATATTCTGGGCCAGACCTGACTGGTCTTGGTTTGACTTGAATTCGTCCAGGTCCTGACCGTGCTTGCTGGGCTGGCTTCATGTCAAAGTGTCCTTGAGCAAGACACTGACTGAACGGATAACCGCTCCCAATGAACAGGCTGATGGCGCCGTGCATGGTTACCTCCACTGTCAGTGTGTGAATGGGTGAATGTAACAGACATTGTGAAGTGCTTTGGACGAAGGCGCTACAGAAATGCAAACTATTTGACACAGAGAGAGAGAGATGATTGTGGTTGAATTGAAAGAGAGTTACAATTTAGGCCATAGACAGCTCTAAGAGTCTGCATTGAATAGGGTGAACATCGCCAAGGTTTTCCTTTACTTTGCTTAGTCTGCAAGGGAATGGAAAAAATGGAATGCAGACAGTGTGTATGAGAGTGAGAGACAGAGAGAGAGATGAAAGAGAGAGAGAGAGAGAGAGAGAGAGAGAGAGAGAGAGAGAGAGAGAGAGAGAGAAAGAAAGAGGGAGGGAGGGAGGTGAAAGAGACTGGCAAGAGAGAGAGAGCAAAAGAGAGAGAAAAGCTGTGATTATATTATACTTTTTTCAGGACTTGGAGTCAATGGTCCCCCTGCTGAAAATCTCTCTACCCCCTACGTCTTCTCCTTCCTGCCTCTACTTTCCCCGCAGCTCTCCATCCCTTGGCACCGTCCATCCCTCCATCCCTCCTCCTTTTTAAATCCCTCCACTTCCATTTCAATATTCCCTCTACTCAGCATCCCTCCTTCCTCTTTTTTACTCTCTTCATTGTCTATTTTGCCCCCCTCTTCCCCGTGACTCTCTTCCTCTCTCCCCCCCACTGTGATCTGTGCTAGGCGCATGCACGCACACGCACGCACACACACACGCGCACACACACACACACACACACACTAACTAGGGGGTGTACCGATACATTTGAACAGCGATACGATACGTATCACGATACATGGTTGACGATAGGATACATGGACGATATTGGTTCATTTTGGCAATATGATAGGATGCAATGATTTAAAATCGATACAAAGAAATGAAATCTGTGTGAAACATGTGGAAAGTGCAGGTTTTTTATGGGAAAATGTATGAATATGGATATAAATAAGTAAACAGTGATTCTCTGGCAAATACATAGACATTATATTTGAACATATCTACCTCCTACTGTCCTTTGTGTTCTCAGACTCTCACACATTGGTCGAAGTGCTTATGTGTGCAAATCATTAGCAACGCCTTCCGTCCACATGTACAGTACAGTGCATATTGAAATCATTTGTATCAATAAGCACAGAAAATCTCACTACCCCACTATGGGTTTTTCAGCTCAACGTAAACTCCACTTATCGCTTTATGTTTTTCTTAATTAACCTGATCTTGATCTATACTTAATCAATTTACAAGCTGACAATGCATTGCCATGTAACACAATGCAAGATTTTAAATCTGCTATTTCTGGCATGAGACACAAGGTGAGGTTGTTGGACACAAGCCAAACTCCAACATGGTGAGTTTGTAGATCTTTCTTGTAGATCAAAAATATGGACGTTTGTTTGAAAATGGTGAATTAATATTAGCTCACTGATGTTAGCACAGGCAGTACTGAAAAGGAAATAAGGTTTGTTTGATTCTGCAGCTCTATTCTGTTGCTCTATCCTTATCCATGTGACAAACACCTTCAGAATGTCATGCTATATTTACTCTCCCCTCCCCTCCTCTCCCCTCTCTGGTTGCTCTTTCTTTTCTGTAGCTTCTTTGTAGTGTACACACCTATTCTTACTTATTTCTACTCCTTTTACGTATCTCATCCTCTCGCTCTTTGGTATACTGTAGTTTCTTTCTGGTATTAAAATCCAGGCTACAAACATTTTTTCAAGTCTCTAGTCTCCACCTCCTCTTCTGTGTCTTTCGTCTTCTCCTCTTCATCTACGGGTACATTTTCTTACATGCCCTGCTCTTTCTCTTCTCATAATTCATACCTTATCATCCACTGACTCCACCTCCATCATCTCTTCTCTCTCTCTCCCTCTCTGTAATTCTTCATCCTGTAGTGGCAGCTCTCTTTTCCTTCACCATCTCCTCCCCACAGCCCACCCCACCCATCTCCTCCCTCCTCTTCCTCAACCACCTCTCATCTCAGATGTCCCTCCAAGCTCAACCAGCCATCTGTACGCCTTTGCATCATACTGTATCGCCCTCAAGATCTAACTATACACATGATTACACACACACACACACACACGTGTGCGCACGCACGCACGCACACACACAGTATATAGAGGAACACAAAACAGCATTTTACACATGCACTCACGTTACTCAGGAACAGGGACACTCACGCTGCTCATGTTGGCAATCACATGCACAAACGTGCAACGTCACAACACTCTATTATTTTGTCTAAATGATTTATCAGATGGGTTCCATGCAGACCTTACGGTTAACTAGCCAAAGTTTAAATGCAGTCCAGCAAAACAGTTATTATTATGGTAACCCAACACATGGTTAAGTAATTCTGTTCATATGAAGTTAAACCCCACATAATGGTTATCAATAAGACACTGTGTAGAGCCCTACAAATTATAATTAACAACATATGGGATGGGATATATATATATATATATATATCCCATAGCCTGGAAGGCAATTAGGCTCTAGCCTAGGTCATACCATGCAAGCCCCCAGAGTGGCTGGCCAACGTTGAAGCCGCCAAACTCTACTGGCCAAAGCTGAAACTGCAGGCGGGCATTTTTTACCTGTACACAGACCGCTCGTTAGCATTTCCGCATTTCGAAAAAATTTGGAAATAGATAGTTCTTCTGAGTCCTTCAAATGCCACTGAGCAACTTCCATTGAAATGAATAGTGGGGCGAGGCTGTCCACTCACTAGCATAACTCTATGGTAATAGTACCATATGGCACTCCATCGGCTGGAGGGCCGATTGTAATCTGATTGGCTAGTTTGTCGTTAGGTGGTTTAGGCTAACCAATGGCATAACTTCACCACGTTCACTGGTCAGTGGTCATTCAGTTAGAGACATTCACATTTATAGGGCCAGCCCCAATGTAGTGGTCCAACCACAAACAAACGACATTTGACTACATTATCTATAGATTATCTGTACATACAGTACTCAATATGGAATAGGAGGGCAATACAGTGAAATGAGCAGACGCAAATTGTCAAATTGTTTGTCTAAATAAGTATAATAAAACAAAAGAAAGCATTATAGTCTGTGCTATATTGTGAAATGTATAGACAGTAGACACTGTTCCAAAGGCTGGTTAGATGCACTGCACAGTGCACGCCAAGACATAAGACATTACAGACAACCCATGGATTCATCTCAGCTATATGGCTACAGTATTTTGCTCCTAGCTGATCACAGAGGTTATAAATCTGGAGCAGAATGCTGAATAACATTTGGGTTGAACGTACAGTGCAGTAAATTCACACACTATTCTCCTTTTTCCCACTTGACCTAATTTTGTGAAAGTCAGAGTTGCCCATCAATGCGTGGGTGTACTGCTTTTCTTCTTTATCTCGTTCTCATTCCCCTCACTTCAGCACATTCTAATTTCCCTCTTCCTCACCTGACTCTCTCTCTCGTATGCTTGCTCCCTCACTCACTCCCTCACTCACTCACTCACTCACTCACCCACCTCTGTCCAGGTCTTGTTTAACAGAATTTAGAGAAAGGGGTCTGAAACTGAGGAAGGCATTGTGTTGCCACTGATGATGTGATCAGTAAAAAACACATCCTGCTGTGGAGCAAAGTATAGCATATGTGAGGTAGGTTCCCCTCCAGCTAGGACCATATTACTTCATCAATAATAGCTGGTACGTTACGCCCCCCTAGTGAGACCTTTCACTGTCGGGTGTAAAGAAGATGTTGGCTTGATGGCCCGGGTATCGGAGGAGACCCGAGGCTTTCTTCACCCTCCCAATGACTGATTGTGGGGGTTAGCAGAGATGGAGTACTTGTAGAGAGGCTGGGGAATTGGGAATTGGCTATACTAAATTGGGGAGAAAATGTTTTATTTTGTCTTGAAGGGGCATTTTTTTTTTGCACAATAACAGTCTTTTCATTATGTCTGCCCACGATCTCTGATTCATACAGTAGGCTACGTTTGTTTATCTCAGTCACTGATACTAAAAGCTGATATTTTATTTATATTTTTCTATGAACCTGTGACTTGACACCCATACTGTTGTAAAACGGAAATAAAAAGATTTTGAAAAGAATAATAGCTGGTACACAGGGTGAAAATGGTGGCACTCGAGAATTACGCATTTTCTTGTTTTCTTTTTTGTGTCGGATGTTGGGCAAAATTATTAAATTATTGGGCAAAATTACTAATAAAAGTTAAGGCTGTCTACTAGAATCACTTAATTTCCAGTCGAGGTTACAGTCTTCCTTCCTACAGTAATTGGTTTTTTTATTTCTCTACACACACACATCTTCTTGCATTACAGAATTCAACAGACACGTTCAACAGACACGTTCCCTTGGATTTCTCTCCAAGGGAACAAACGCATGGCTACCATATCAACATTAAACTCAAACAGTCTCATGGGAAGAATTGACCACTGACATGGTTTTTATTCAGGTTTTATCCATAGAATACTTTTGGTTTTAACTGTATTTGAGAGACAATCCTGTGAAATTTTCTCATCGGATTCTAAAGGGTGTATTTTGACCAGGAGGCAAAAAAAAGAAAATACAGAAAACTTCAGAAGCTGCCGCCAAATATTGCTGAGCTCTATCACTCTGTAAAATAGCCCCAATGAGTAATGGAGCCAGAAATAATGATGAAAGAAAACTATAGCTAGTGTCTATCAAAAATTAAAATGTCTTCATCGTGATAGTATTTCAACATGAGTCTAGTGCAGTTTCAGCGCTACTGTTAAATACCCTTGTTGAAATGTCACTACGGTATGTGTTAAACACATTTTAATTTTTGATAGAGGGGGTGTCCACCATTTGTCTTCAGGAACTGTGCAATAAACGCCATGTTGCGGATTCTTTTGTAGAAACTGGGTTTTGAATGTACGCCTCCATTGAATGTCTTCAGTATTAACCATTATTCAAGACTAAATGTTTTAAAAACAATTGCCAACCAGGCAAAGTTCCAACAAAACGTGGTTTAACAGACAGGAATGTGTATTTTATAAAATGATCAAACAAGCTTAGTAGCTGTGTATGGAAGTGTTATTGTTGCTAACTATGCTCCTGGATGGTTTCAAAATAGAAAAGTCTCTCTTTCTTGACTTTTTCTTTCTCCTCTAAACTCAGCCTTTCATTTATCAACTCGTAACAGAAAATCCCTTAGCTTATCAGATTATCCCGGTAACTTCAGGTCAAGTATACAGTATTTCCACACTGAGCGAACTCCTCCAGAGAGCAGGAATAAAGTGTATTTATATGTTTGAGTTGATTAATACTGTTGCTGTCGTGGTACTGCTCTAGTGTGCCAAAATTACATGGTTGCAGCAGGTTTGCACACAACAAAATGGGTTAGACTCTCAGGCAAATAATGAGGAAACGTTTGAAGCACTATATCAAATATAACACTTTGCCCCTTACGTAGCAGAGAAAAATGCATGTTATTTTGAGTATATGCTAAATGGATACATCTGTAACTGATATCCAGGGACAAAATTATGTTGAGCTATTGATTTGCTATGAACTTTGACAGCTTTTGAAATTTCTCAATTATTCCTGTGAGAGAATACACTTATATACCTCCGACTCAGATCAAAGGGTTCCGTTCTATGCCATGATTATAAAGATTGAGACTGAGAGAGAGAGAGAGAGAGAGAGAGGGGAGTGGATACCAAGTTATTCAATAAAATTGAATTATTCAATTTGTTTGTTCGAATTTCAGATTGACCCATGGCAATTGGTTTGGATTGCATCTATCTTTTAGGGTATTGAAGGTGAAATTGAAAGCAGACATCATCGGAAATGCATGCACACGTGCAAACAATCTCGATAGGTTTCCTTATAAAACTTCCATGAGCTGCAATTTGCTTGTTGAAGCAGAACATTGGGCCGTGGATGGATTCATTCCCCCATTCTGTTGCTTCCTGTACTGTAAAAAGTTTCTGATACAAATAACAAGTGTACCCATCCATGCACACCGAGCTAAACCACAACATCCCAGATGCCCCGTCTCTTTCTCTCATACACATATACCCATATAAAACGTGCCTCTTAATCCATTGAGACCTGGAACGCATCCATGTCACGTTAGCGTTTAACCACATTAACCATTAAGCCTCTTTTCACATAAAAGACATATCTTCTTGCTCTGTCCACTTTGACCATCTTCTCTGTCCCACATGGCATTATTGGTCAACCTGCAGCCATATGAAATATTCACGGAGTGTTTACACGCACCAAATCACATCACATCCATTATGCAGCAGGTCCACTCGTGTAGGTGTCCAAGCCTTTCCTCTCATCTTCTTACTTTCCTCTTTCTATTCTTGACTTGCCTTACCTAGACACCTAGACAGTATAATTGTGGGTATTTTTTCTTCTTTTTTTATGTACGTGTATGTTAATACAATATAACTTAGCAGAGCAGAGCACGGAGGGAATCAACATGAGACAACAACACGAGACAACAGCCCCCTGGAGCGAGGAGCGGCTTTTTCCCCTGCTCCACGCCGCTCACATGATCTGTTCATAATACAAAACAATTTCATTGTATTGTATTGTGTATTTCCCTTCTCTCTTTAATCAAGGCCTTTTCTCTTCCCCTAGCTTTTCTTCTACACCCCCTCTTTCCCTTTAACTTCCTGTTGGCTATAATTTCTTTGCTCCTTTCTCCTCACGGATGCTCTACCTAACCTACCATCTTCTTCTAGTTTCCTACGTTCTGCTCCAACGCTTCTCCCCCTCTTTAAGAATTCATGATTCTGCCTTATCTTGCTTTATGCCTAATCTTATTAGGCATTTTATATTATTTATGAAACATTTTAAAATAGCGAAAGTGGCGCACAACGCGTTGATGTAGATTTTAAAATGTAAAAAAATAATTCATAAGGCGCCGTGTAGGTCCGTGCAAGTATGTGCAGTATGTGCTCCTTACCAATTGTCATTTGTCCCTCACTTTGAAAATCACTGAACTATAGGAATCAGTATGGACTGAAAAATGTCCCTGATGTGGATACTGCTGCATCATGAGAAGCTGCCAGCACAAAGCCACAGACCACCCACTGGGCTCTGGCTCTGCAATCCCCCTCTCCTCCTAGTTATCTCTCCCTATGTTGCAAATACACTTTTTATCCATCTCTCCATTTGCAAATGTATTTCCTTCTCTCACAGTTCTCCTTTCTCTGTAGCCGTGAGTCCTTTAACTTGGCTGGAAGGCCGAGCTCTCTCTCTCTCTCTCTCTCTCTCTCATTTTGTATATTATCTCTATGTTCATCCCTGCTTCAATGGCTGCTCAGAACGGTGCATAATATATAGTGAGCTATGCTATGTGATGTAAATCAGTGTTCATATGTTTGATAAGAAAAATCGCACACACAGACAGGCTCTTGATTCAAAAAAATGACACTCGCGCAGTTTCCTCATGTAAAAAGATTTATATAACTCGTGCTCTCTACACAGTGTTATTCTAACTCTCTCTCTCTCTCTCTCTCTCTCTCTCTCTCTATATATATATATATATATATATATATATATATATATATATATATATATATATATCCTATTATACAAGACTAAACCTGCACGTCACATTAGCTCAGGGCAGGATTGCAGTTTAGCAACACTGCTGCACACTTCGGCGGACGCGATCACACGCCACGGCCCACGGCCAGCCTCCCGGGACCTCGCGAAAATACACCCTCCGCTCCCGCACCAATGTGTGCGCCAGACCAACTTGCGGATAATACGCCCAAAAAATAGTGATAGATATGTGATAGAGGGGTCAAAGTTGAATGAAAGTTGTGCTAAGGTGGTGCCACTTGGGTCAGTGGACTGATCTGTGGAAAGATTTATGCAAATACAATCTGAAATGTTTCCACACTGCTGGCTCACCTCTGACATTTACCTTTCTCTGAGGTCAGCAACACAGCTCTAAACATGTATTGTTGTTGTTGTTAGTAGGAATAAACACAGAAACACCCAGGAGGAAGTGGAATAAGAAAGGGGAGGAGCCAAACCAAGTTCCTGTTTCTACACATAAAAGGAGATGGTGCCCCTAGAGACAGAAAAAGGTGAATCGCTTGGATCAGTACACAGTAAAAATTATTTGTGTTAATAGGGGAAGTTCAGTGAGAGTGTACAAATGTAACCAAATGGACCCGTAACATTTGTACACTCTGAGTTAAATGCACACCCAGGCTTTTTACAGTGTAGCCTCAGCTGCAGAGACATGGACAATTTTCTGTAAAGTAGTGATACAATCATAGAGAACTAGAAAAAGTGCCCAGGTCTCCACCAGGGCAGGTCAGGTTGTGGCCTCCTGGTGGCGCCAATATGGCCAATAGGCCAATAGGCCAATAGGCCAATATGAAAAGGGTGTCATTTCTTAGACACAACATGTGGGAGGGGAATTTGTGCCAACAAGTAGCCTAGGGATTAAACATGGTTGCATGTTCAAACCCCACTAATGGGTTGAAGTATCTTTTACTCTTCTCAAAAATGATTGATTTTAGGTTTAAAGTCATGAATTGTTCTTAGCATTGATTGTTGGAGTTTTTATATGGTTGTATTGTTTTAGCCTTAGTTCCTGTGCCATTTCCTGGGTTAGGTATGCAGTCTAGTCTAACTTGGACTCAGGGGGGTGGACGCCTCTGCCTTGCATAGTCCCCAGTGAATAGGCAGGTTGCTATTCACTGGTAACCTAACTTTGGTTTTTAAATATCTGAAGGTGTTGTAGGCTTGGATTTTACTAAAAAGCCCCCCTTTTAACACACACACACACACACCTGAAGCAAAAACATACTACATAGAGCTAGTTCACATGGGACACCAAACCATGCAGGCCTCCATCTCTCACTCATTCTCTCTGTTAATCTCACACACACACACACACACACACACACACACACACACACACACACACACACACACACACACACACACACACACACACACACACACACACACACACACACACACACACACACACACACACACACACACACACACACACACACACACACACACACACACACAGTCCTAGATATCAGATGCAGCCATGGGAGTCCCAGATATGTGCAAACTGCTAATCAGGCCGATCAAAATAGAGCTCATCATCTTTAGGTTGAAATGAGGTTGAGATTGAGGTTATCTTTGTCCGTCCACTGGGCAATAATGTAAAAATCCATTTGGACTGCTGCAGTGATGATAGTAGGCTGTGGGTTGGTTATAACCTATATGTGCGGTGGCATCATGTAATTACACGATCTGTATCACATTGGAGATGATGCTGAGGCCATCAGGTATTATCTGCACACCTGGGAAAAGGGGCTAAATGGTTGGAAATTGACAAATAACCGAGCCAATGAGCTTGAACTAAGCTTGGTTAGTGTTAGTAGATAAAAAAAACAATTGCTTTGCTTGTTATTTTATGGCACCCTTCTGCAGCAAGACAGCAAAGTACATTACGGTGGTTTGGAAATATCGTGGTTGTTGTTACTCAACTCCATGATAGCATCAAAATAATGGTATTGAGGATTACTTTTTGAATTGCCTTTTATCATTGGCCACCGTCTTTTGTCTGATCCTGAGTAGTCCTGAGACAACCTTTTTTAAGCCACTTGAACCCCAGTGACCCTATTCTGGGCATGTTGTGAACATTCGGTGGAAATAGGCGAATAACATTGAGCTAGCTCAAAATGCTTGTAGATTGGCTATTTTCACTATTTGACATACAACAACGTATATTGGCTTGAGGTGGTTAAACCAAACCAGTCTGAGTAGTTGTAGAGGTGCAGTCATCTTAATAGCGTTTAACTTTTCTGCATTATACCAGAATGTGCCACTAGCAATGCAGAAATTCACATTGCATCAGTGTTGCAGCTTGATACCTGCAACAATCTAGGGTTTAATTTAATGCAAAATGACAATGGATATTATGCCCTGCACAATTTCTGAAATCCATCCTAGTAGTTACAGTAAGTAATGTTTTTACGAACAATATGATATGAAGTTACATGAGGAAATGTTAGGCTGCAGTGTATGTACAGTATTCTATTTTAACTGATTATGTAATTGATTTATATTAAGTATTAAGTCATGATGCCTGAGGCAGTATAGAATATTGCTACTCAACTTAGAGATTTGGCTGAACAACTCCAGAAAAGTTTTTTTAAAGAGGGTGTGAATGTCATTTACGAGGGCTAAACTGCCAAGAGTCTTGTTGTATTCAGAATAAAGTAATTAAATTGGCCAAGAGACAGATTGAGCTTCAGGGGATAAATGTTAAACTGCTCAAAATCTAGTTAAAGATCATATGGATGGCCTCTGCATTCCAATAAAAAGGCAGGTGCTGCTATTTACACATAGTAGTAGCACAAGTTCTAACCTGTACAATCAATTCATTAAACCGTGTAATCCACAACCTTTGACTTGGTGGTAAAACCACACACCTAGAAATAGTGACCTTCATGTGGACAGAGAAACCCATTTCTATTATTATTTTCATTTCCTCAGCATAGGACAAACAGCCATGGATGAACATACTGTAACAAAATAATTATTTACCGTCAACCTTTAGACTTGTACTCTACCTGTGCAAGAGAGAGATTTAGCCTTCAGCATTATTATTTATAACTTAAAGCAGGGGTTCTCAACCCGTGGGTCGCGACCCCTCGGGGGGTCGCCAAATTATTTTAGGGGGTCCCCAAATTATTTTCAAAAAAAAAAAAAAAAAAAAAAAAAGATTTCTTTTTAAATGTTATTTTCACGATTTTTCAAAAGTAGCAGACCTACAAGCTCATAGCGCGCCACTCGGTGGCGCGCTATGAGCTTGTAGATCTGCTATTTTTCAATAGCTAAATTATAACTGCTTAAAACACCAAAAGGGGTTCCCGCCCAAAATGGTTTAAGGTTATTGTAGCAGTCAATTTATATTGGGGGTCGGGAGGGGGGCGGGGCGGGGGTCCCGAGACATTGCCAAAGCATTTTCGGGGGTCCCCGGCCAAAAACGTTGAGAACCCCTGACTTAAAGGACCACTTCACCACTTTTCAACCCATCTTCATAGGTCTTCACTAATAATCATGATAAAATGGCACAAATATTTTCTGTCTGTGTCTCATAGAAGGGCTGTGGGCAGTTCAGAAACCCGTCCACCCGTGACATCATCGATGGTGAATCCAAGCTAATAGAAACTGCAGGCTTTCTATTCCTGAAAAGTTGTAATGCGAAAATGGAAGCCATCGTTGTCTGCTGCTATTTGATTGATTTTTGCATGCGGGCGTGTGTGACGTGTGTGTTTTATTATTATTATTATTATTTTAAGGTAAGGTAGCGTGGCAATGAAGTGAACTTCATGTCCCTGCAAATAAACAGCTCTGCCTACTATCATCATTTCCATCTCAGCAGTCGATATGCAATCAACTACAATTTCGGCCACAACTCAATGACAGAGTGAAACACAAGCTGTCGGGCGCCAATTTCCCGGCATGGCAGTTTCTGCTGTATTTGTACAAGGAGAGATACAGACAGGCAACTGAGAATAGAGAGACGGGATACATGACAAGAGTTGGATTCAAACTCAGGTTCTCTAAGGTAAGTGTCCTTACTGGTTGTGGCACGAAGGCCCCTCGCTTGCAAGGTCTTTTTTAACAAGTATACCACCAAAGAGTACAAGGTCTCCAATAACACTCCTCTGCACCTCTGTGTGTGGGGGTGGGAGCTCGGGTGTGAATTCAGCCCTCAGTTATTGTCCTCTCCTCCTGTTTGTATCACCTCACCGAGGAGACTAGATTGGTTGGGAGTGATTTAGTGTGGCGCCGTACATCTTCTTTATGTGCTTTCTACAAGCGGAGCGAGTCTCAGAAATGGCGTATGTAAATGAAGGATAGGATGTTGATGGTGAAGCATGGCGAGATGAGAGGGAGGGAGAGCACGAGAAAGAGGGAGGGGAGAGCGAGGGAGAGGAGGAAAGGGATAGAAGGTTGATGATGGAGAGTGCTGAATTGACCATGCTCATACGTGCCTGGATATGAGCTTGTATTGTTTGGTCACCCTCCACAATCTTCTGCATCAAATCAAACATCCAAAAAACTTTTACAACAAAAACACTACAACCCCACCCTCACTCACCCCCCCACCCCCCACCCCCATCTCTCTCCCTCTCTGTCTCTCGACCTGTGCTGCCTACATTCTGGCATTCACCCAACGCAGATATTCACCCATAAAGACTTTATTGATCACTAGAATGCGGGAGGAAGAGAGGGAAAAAAGAGACGGGGAAGTGACAGAGACAGAACTATAAAGAAATGAAAACATTGCTTGGCAACATTGCAACCCTTTACAGTGAAATCTCCCTGGGTGATGTACTCACACTGAGTTCCTGTCCCTGAAGTGCGTGTCAGTGACCTGAACTCATGCTGAACTTCTTAGGCCGACTGCATTGGTTACATCTACTGTACAGTGTATGTGTGTGTGCCTCCCAGCCATTTTAATATGGTGAGTGTATTTTTCCAATATGCTTTAAGGAAAACAGAAAAACTGATGTTTCTGCTGCAACTTTTGTTTTCATTGCTATTGATTCATTTCACACACACACACACACACACACACACACACACACACACACACACACACACACACACACACACACACACACACACACACACACACACACACACACACACACACACACACACACACACACACACACACACACACACACACACACACACGCGTGCATGTTGTGTCATTTGGTCCCAGGGCAAAGCACTAAAATGTGTTAAGACATTTTAATGCAGTGTTCCTGAAATGAGGGTACAACCTGGGGTGAGGTTTATTTAATGGGTAGCAAATACTGACAATCTCAGCCCTTTAACTTCAAGTTTTCATGAGCACTTTTATGTCTTCGTGTCAGGTGTGTGTACACGTACACACACACACACACACACACACACGTACACACACACACACACACACACGCACACACACACACATGTAGACATGTGATGTATGTGATGTGTTGCAGTGGGACAAGAGCAGTAGGGGACATACTATATCTCCTTGTTTGAGTGAGTGATAAACCTTTCAAACGGGATGCCGTGAATAATCCATTCCATTAACATACGTACACTCTCTCTCTGATAGGCACAACAGTAGATCTCCCGAAGTATGACCAATAGAACTTCATTACTTCCTATTGTGAAAGCGGCCAGCCTTCCCATAACATTATAGGCGCATGACCTTGGCATCTGGTTAGAGCTCAACATAAAACTTTACGACTGCTGCCTATACTGTTTAACTATGTCTGAGATATATGTTCGGAGTCTGCTGAAATGGATATGGACACAGGGAGAGGGATGGGAGGGGCAGTGACATCACACAGCAGTGGCAGTTTCATTAGCGCAAAGCAGAAGCAATGTTGCATGGTAAGACTTTGTATGAAGCCCAAGCATACTCATACTTACAGTACTTGATGCTTTAGATTAGAACAATAATAACAACATACTATAAAGCCTTTTATAATCACTTATAAGGTCAAGTATACTGTACATGCATTATAATGTGTATCATTTTAGCTATAACTAGAAAGGTCGCAATTTTTCAAAATTGCAAAGTGTGGTTGCCGCAGTCGTTTACATATGCCCCTCCCACTAATATTGCCAGCCAATTACAATGTCACCTCAACCTTGTGATCATGCGTAAGTAATTCGGAAGGTATTTATCCCCCAAAAATCATGCTTTTGCGATAAACGGTTAAATTTTTCGCATTTGCGGCACCCCCTATGGATGAAAATTGAATTGATTTTGGCTCTGGGTTGAGTAACCCACCCGTGACAAGTGATTCAAATTTGGGATGGATTGGACATTCCGTTCGTGATTTGTGGCGTTTTTTGTAAAATAGGCCCCTCCCACTAACTTCGGAAGCCGATTACAGCCGATTACAACGATACGCACTATCAAAATTCCGCCGTACGAGTTTTCATCGGAAAGGTCCAGAGATCACGTGAACAGATTTTTGTGAGATTTGGACAAAATCTGTAGGAGGAAAAGCAAAAAGTGTGTTTTGGACAAAATTCAAAATGGCGGAAAATCTATCATGGCGCAAATGGGCGTGGTCTATATGGGGAGATGCGTCATGGCCCAAGGAATCCAGGGAAAAAATCATTTTGATTTTACGAACTACGGTTCAAGAGTTATAAGCCAAAACGTAAAGTGGGCTGTTATAGCACCACCATGAGGCCGACCGATAACATTATAAGTTAATTAATTTTAGTAATTATTATGAACCTACCCTCCAAGTTTTGTAACTATAGTTCTTACAGTCTGAGGAAAAATCGCATTTTCCCATTCATGTCAATGGGGAAATTTTATTCACTAATAAATTCATATCAATTAAACTATATAACATTTCTCTTAACAAAATACAAGCACACCATTCCCGATGAAGCCGAAGCCGGCAATTTGAGATATGGCTCAAGTGCATACAGTTAAAACTGTGGGAGGAGTAGTAGTCTGAACTATGAGTGCATAATTAGTGTGGTTGCCCTTTGGGCAACCACACTAATTATGCACTCATAAGTAGTCATGGTGCTTTATAATAATAATAACACATTATAAAGCATTTTATAATAACTGTGTGTGTGTGTGTGTGTGTGTGTGTGTGTGTGTGTGTGTGTGTGTGTGTGTGTGTGTGTGTGTGGCTGCGCAGCAGTGACACTTGGTGGTCAACAAACACTATTTCCGTGCTTGGACACGTACACATAGGGACACACATTGCCGTCTATAGGAGTGGTTAGCAGTTAGCACCACTCAACACATGTCATTGTGATACCGGAATAAACATGATCTGAGTGAGCATGCATGCAGCCCACCCATGTGTGGTCGGGTTGCTGTAGACGGGTATGCCCAGACTAATATCACTGCGTAAATATTATAGTCTGGTACTTACATTTCCATGGGGCCGATTTAAAAAAACATGCCTCTTGTGATAAACCTGTCCCCCATTTGCATATGCAGCGTAATCAAAACCAATCACAACCGAGTGGGGCCAGACCAAATCTACCAAAAACGCTTTGCGCTGGGAGACTTGGTAGACTGGTTAACAGCAGTGTTGTTCAAGTTACTTTAAAAAAGTAATTAGTTATAGTTACTAGTCTGAAAAAGTAACTAATTACTTTACTAGTTACTAAATTATGAAAGTAACTAGTTACCATTTACTTTACTTTATGAAAAAATAATGGTTTAAAAAATGTATATATATATATATGAGATTTTCCAATTCAGACACAAACATATTCCCTAATGTGGGAACCACTGGTCCAGTTGTGGTTTGTTTTACGCTCTACTCTAAAAAACAGGAATAGAACACTTATGCCAATAGTACAATATCCAAAATCACAGACAATATCCAGTCTAATGATATGGATATAATACTGATGCCCTGCCCATGCACAGACAGGCCTAAAGTAATTAATTTACCCTATGTTACCCTATGTTGACCAATCATCATCAATATGATGACGTTATGCCCTGTGGTCAGTTTACATGACAGACTCCGCACTGGCAGGAGAAGGAGACGGTTCTTTTGGATTCGTTATGTAAAGTAACTTAAAGTAAGGGTGTTAGTTCCAACACTGGTTACCAGGCTAAGATTGGTGAGCCGCGAATGCTTTCAGGATTTTCAAGTGAGCCCTGATCCAGAAAAGATTGAGAATCCCTGTTCTGGATCAAATCTCTTCAGGGACAATAGCAGATCTACAAGTTCAAAACATGAAACAATGCGACAGGATAGTAGAATTTTTTTCATCGAATGTGCGGGAGGGATACATACATACATTTAATTTGTCTATGTAGATTTTTGCAAGTAACATTATGAGCTGCTACTCAGGGATTTTACAGATGGAATGTAATTTAATGCAAAGTTAAATATACACTGAGGTTTTTACTGCACGTTCACGTTTTAAATGCATATAAACCAAAGCAGTAGGGAACCGATTAATTAAGATGAGATCATAAGATGTGCTCTGGTATAGTTGAAGATCACTTGATAAATCCACAGCTGTTCATTTGTGTCTCTACACTCATTTGCTATTATCACGTAAGATGCCACAAACACATAAATACTAGGCTCAAATACAAATTACGACTATGCTAATTTATGTCTGTCCGCCACAAAACTGTGAGCTGTGGGCAAACTGTCAGTTGAGTGCCACAGTTAATACAGTACCAATGTCACTTAATATAAAGTTATAGTTAGGACTAAATTATGCTCATATTAAGTGTGACCGGGCCAAAGCTCTAAGCTCATCAGACGTGTGCCATACTTCATATTGTACAAAGAACACGAGTCTTAAATATTCTCTCTGCCTCGCTCTCACTTGTTCACAGCAATTACAATGAAATGTTGGCCTGTGATTAGGGGTCTTAACGCCTTGCGAATTAAAATGCCAGCCTCATGAACCAGTAAGAAGACTTTGCTGTCGTTAAGTTGACAGGCAGTGCTATATTGAATTTATACCACAATGAGCATGGGTTTATGAATATTAGATTTATGCAGGCACGGAGAGAGAGAAACCCGATTGCAATTTTACAACTTATGTGTATAAAAAAGAAAAAGGCAAAAAGAAAACGACCTTTGGGGTGTGGATGGTGTGTAGTAAAGAATGTCATTAGGGCACAATAGTCTGAGTGAACCAATGAAGGCCATAATTGAGTTACAGTTATAATGGGGATATCCTAACTGTAAAATAAATGTACAGTTAATGCAATTGGTAATTCCATGTTTCCACATGTTCCTGTGAATACAATATGGCAAGGATATTTCATTTTCAAAAAGCAGAGCAATTCTCTCAGCATCACGTCTTTCATCAAGGCAGGAGCATCTGGCAGTAAGTTGACATACAAGGGCAAATGCCAGAGTTATATTATGCATATTAGAGCAAGTACTGTAGCTGTATTTTTTTCCCAACAGTACATTCTATGTAATCTCCTCATTACTTTGCAAAGCCAAATTAAACACAATGTGTCTCCAATGTGATCTGCATGCCCAGTATTATGGCATAAGATCCGGCTAGTCAATGCATTTGCTACCCCCCAGTCCCATCTCCCTCGCCTCACCCTTCCCATGTCTCTCTCTCTCTCTCTATAGCACAGAAGGAGATCTATCTAAATGTGATCAAAGGGTAGGCTGTTTGTATTCAGAATGTGTTTGACATTTACCTAAAGCTCTATGCGATGTTCATTAATACCAAGGTGATGGAAAGCAATCATTTGTTCTCTTCACTCTGTCTCTCTTAGATTCACACCAAGCCCACCCCCCCACGCGCACACGGACACGCACGCACACACTGCATACATTTTCAAGGGCTTAAAAAGGAAAACTTGCAAAGCATTTGCATCATAAAAGGATGTACGGTAGCATTGTTGTCTGCAGAGAGGTCTTTGTTTGTTTGTGTGGGGATGAAAACAGTGAATGAGTGAGTGATTGAATTTGTGTGAACAAGTGACTCAGTGAGCAAAGGAGATGAGTGTATGGAAAGCAGAGTGTGTGTGTGTGCGCGTGTGTGTGGGATTGTGCACCACCGTTGCTGTGGCAATCACAAATTGCTATAGTCCCAGCAACCCGGTAAATCTGTGATGGTCCCCTATATTTACTTGTGTGTACACACACACACACACACACACACACACACACACACACACACACACACACACACACACACACACACACACACACACACACACACACACACACACACACACACACACACACACACACACACACACACACACACACACACACACACACACACACACACACACAAAGAGAGAGGAAGGCAGGCAGCTGTAAAAGAGGCCAGTCTTAATGAATTAGGCTAGAGAGAATACAATTTGCGATATATTCAGATTTGGTTGGTTATTAAAGCTGCAACAACAACATTGTGCTAAGCCATTCCTGAGGTCGTTCTTGGCAGAGATTTGTGTAGTTAAACGGGGGCACAGCTTAACTCTGCTTCATAGTTTTCTACCAGGTACCACAATTTTCCCAATAATATTCAAAGCACAGAGAACATGACAAAGCAGTGTTGCTATGCGGCTCCGCTGCTATTTAACCTAGCTGGTACACATTGAAAAGAGATTCTTTAACATTCAAGTATTATTATTATTTGTCTGTCTGTTTACGAGGAAAAATTTGCTCCACTCCACTCGAAGGTGGTGAATAGAGCCCAATAGAGCCTGAATCAGATCTTGTCCTGAAACTGAACATGGGACATGGCACATGCCTTTGCATAAGAACACAAGTTTGGTAACACTTTATATTAAGGTCGCACTTTGTTGACTACCAACAGCCTAGGGTGGGGTTTCCATCCCCAAAGTAAGACGTAAAAGCAAAATGGCCACCGTGTAAATATGGGCAGTTCACTCACCTATACTTTGCTGAATGAATGTCATGAATGTGACATGCAGTACATGGGGAAAAGATTTGTCTTCTCTAAAAATGTAACCATGGAACAATCTATGGTCTGAATGAAATATGACATACCGACCGGTACATAGCCTTCTATTGGCATGTTGTGTCACTCAGACCATGTGGAACGGCGGATCATCCAAAATCATTGCCTCATTCTACAGGCTCAGCAAACCACATCGTGTCCTTGAAGTGAATGATGTGACAATGCAGCCTGAATCGCATAGAACATTCCACGGCTTTATGCAGCTCTGGGTGGTGGAACGTTTCCCTTGTTAAAAGAGGTATCAGTAGCCTGGCTGCTTTCAAAGGGAAAAAGCCATGAATGTTCCCAGGAAATAATTACCATCACCAAACCTCCTCTAGTAGTAATAATTCAGGAAGGCATATATGCATTACTGAAATTACTAGCTTGATACACAAGCTTTATTGGACTATTATGCTGACTATCGAAACAATCTTCAGCACACACCAGCCGCCCCCCTTCTTTATTGACCTGCTCTGTTGCGTTTGCCTTACACTTACAGCGCTAGCATTTATTGAAAAATTGGGATCTAATTCACGCCAGCATTTTTTCCAGTCGAGCTCTTATTTTGAAAAGTCACATTTCCAGTCTACCGGAAGTAGTATTAACCTAGGAAGCTGTTGCTGTTGTTTACAATATGAATCCAAACCGGGGCACTGGAGAGCTCCACATTGTCGGCTCTGTGGCGTCAAAGAAACGTTGTTTTGACCAAAATGCCATTTGGGACAAGGAATAGGAGATACAGGCGATCGAAAGAAACAGATAGAATGGATTATTATGGCGACGACGATCTAAGATGGGCGATCCAGTGCTGTGCTAACAACATAGCTAGCTAACCGGCTAACGTAAGTAGGATTATGGCTCGATCGATCGAATGCACTATAAAAGCGCAATTGCCATTAATCAACGGCAATGGCGGTAAGCGATGTATCAAAAAATAGGCTTCAATTGACCTACATCTACGGCAATGGCGCTGAAAGAATTAAGGTTCATTTCTGCAGCACACTGTCAAGAGTGTAGCATCTGACAGTGTGTATCTGTACACATATTGACCTGATCATACCTGTACGTTATCATATGTGTGCAAAATACTTCAATACCCACGATCAATACAGCTTTATCCCTTTGCTCTCACACTAACCGAGACAAATAAACCAAGGGAGAAACAGAGAGAGAGAGAGAGAGAGAGAGCGCTACTGCTGGTGATTGATATTAAAACAGGTGTCAAAAGACGCAATTGGCACAGAGGGCGCTTGGACAGGAGGCGTCAAATGGCGTAAATGTTGCCCAATGAGTTAATCATTTCAGTTAATATCCCATTTAAACCCTTTGTTGACCAGGGATTGCCATATTTTAGATCTGCCATTTTTTGTTGAATTATCAAATGCCCAGAATAGGGATGCTTGGGTTCATCTGGTTAATTTGCTTTGGGAAATAGAAGGGATAAACCAATCAGATTTGATTGGGAGACTTCCATACAGGAAGCTAAATAACAAGTAGTGAACCAATAAACATTATACTCCACACCATGCATGCAGGGAGGCCTTTCCTATAAAAGGCATTGTTGTTGAATCAGAGGTATATGTGACCATAAGGTACTAGGCTTCCAGGCAACATGTGCTGCAAGATTGGAAGGCTGGAACTTCTGCTGTGAATATTTAGTGTGTGTGGGTGTGTGCGTGCAATCCGTGCATGTACTACCCACCACCATCAGTCATGCACTTTTATTTCATAGCACTCTAAAACCCTCCAGTGACCCCTTATTCTAAATAACGAATGGTCCCTTATAGGCCTCACTGATGCTAGCACAGACTGTTCCTACATCATTTGTATCTGAAACCTAAAAGAAGGGAGCCTGCAGGCTTCAAACACTGTAACCATTTAAGCCCTGAAAACTGCGGCATACTGCAACAAAATAGCAAAAAGTTGCTGATCTACATGTTCACAATGTGTCGCAATGCTTTGTGAGCTTTGTGATCAGCTAATTTCACTTCTTTTGAAGAATTTGACAAATGTAAAAGAAAAATGGTTGAAAGTGGTTAACAAGTAACTTACTTAACGGTCTTATACACACATTGTGCAACCCAAACTCGACAGCTATAGCTTATTCAATTCTATCTCAGGGATGGCATGTGCTAAAGGAAGCCGCAAAGCCTAATGTATGCTCCGCTGCATGACAGTGTCGCACATCGAAAACGCATTCACGAGTCTGCTGTTTTCGACAAGACACCATGAATCAGGCTTCACACCCCAGCCTGCTTAAACATCCTTTCCTAAAGGGAAGAAGATAGTGGTCCTAGTGGGACAGGCTATGTGAATGTTCTTCAGGTCAAAACAGCCACACACTTCTTGAAGAGTATAAGCTTCAGATTGTTATTTGATTTCCTGAATAAAAGCCTGAGGTACTTTCACTATACAGTGAGCATATATAAAAGACTGTGTTACTTTCACTATACAGTGAGCATATATGCTGGGAAGCATATTTCTGATGGTACTGTTCACACACACTAAACGTTATGAGGAAAAATAAATGATACGTAGCTTGCGGAGTTAAATCAGTCAGATATACTCGAGGGGTTTCATGCTGTGCTCAAGGGCGCATACATATACACAAGGGGTTAATATGCTGCATTACTATGTGGGCGTATTCAGTGTGTGCAAGACCCACATGTCATTCGCTGTTATGTCCTAATGGTGGGCATGTTGAGTATTTTTTCTTTGTATTTATTTGTTCATTAAAGTTAATCAGAATGAATCAAATGAGCGTTTCCAGTTTACTGGCATAGAAAAATCCTCTTAATTATCCATTTGTAACTCTTGAGATTGTTTGACGAAACCAATGGAACTACTGTCCCGTGTACCGCCAGTGATCAAGTTCTTCAAGCAAGACTAAAGCATCCTCACAGTAGATGAATCATGAATGACTCAACCTGAACATCCACATCCCAGAAGCTCACCTCTCAGCAACGTGCATGACAAACAACTAATGCCATGAGGTGACATATTGCACTGCACAAAAAGCTTTCAGTGCACACAGTGTATCGAGTGCAAGTATGGATACAAGGACTGTTTGCGGGGGTGAACTGGTGAACTGGAGTGTGTGATATTTAAATTGGATAATCAAGAGGTGCCTTTTACTGCTGTACGCTGGAACATGAACCACTTCAGCCCTCTAGTATCAGTAAAACGGACCTGAGTTGCACTGTACTTTTTCCGATCTATACCATATTTCTTCGGCAAAAAACAGATCTACAAGCTCACAAGGCATCGCAAGGCTACACCTTATGTGCTTGTAGATTGGCTATTTTAACGAACGCTCCCACCAAAATGGGGATGGGATGGGGTTCAAGTAGTGTATACCACTTGAGTGTTCTATACATAGCCTACCATAGAACACTATAACAATTTTGATCTGACCTCATCTGAACCTCATCAAACACACTGTCCCTGTCCCTGCTGCCACCCTTAGATCTCCATATATGGAGCTGACCTGTTCTGACATTCCACATGTTGATCTGACCTCATCAAACCCTGTACACTCAAGACACGCTCCATATATGGCCATACCTCATCAAACACTGTACACTCAAGACACTGTCCCCGCTGCCACCCTTAGATCTCCATATATGGAGCTGACCTGTGCTGACATTCCATATGTTGCTCTGACCTCATCAAACCCTGTACTCTCAAGACACACTCGATATACTGTATAGCCAGTACAGAATTCATTCCATATGTTTATCTGACCCCCCATGCCAAAACGCCAGTGCTCGCCCAGCAGTCTGCCGTCACCTAGGCGGGTCACCCGGGCGTGCAACCTCGCCCTTGTGCCCTCAGGGTCTTACTGGTGTCTATAATCACATTTTTATTTATTTATTTGAATTCTCTCGGAAGCCACCAATCTACCGCATACTCATTTGTGGAAAAATAACATTGAATGTCAAATAGTCTTAGTCCCCGATCATAATACGACCCCGTTTTTTAGGATATTTCCATTGGGTCAAAAACGTCTTATATTCAGGCCAATATCATAATAATAAAAAAAAGACAGCAAAAGAAATAACGGCCTCATCTCATCGTACATTTAAAACTTAAATTTGCATTTCATTTTGCTTCATTATTACAGTCTGGAAGAGAGTCAGTCCCCTCTGAATATTATACAGATAACTACTGTTGTAACATCTGAGCTCCATTGTTACATGGTTGCCACGGAGCTGTCGGACAGCTTTGTTTAGTTTGTTCTCAAACCTGATTCTCTGTTCATTTTTCATTCTCTCTCTGCTCAGTGCTCACAACAGAGGCCCATAAGGTAGAGTAAGTTCACGAGTGAATGGGTAGTCAATACAAAGATAGGATGTGCAGTGTGCACGCCGGACACACAGGGATCGATTTGTAAAAACAAAACAAAACATTTTCTTAACCACTTAAAGTCTCTATAAAGTCTCTATCCAACCGCAGGAAGTACAACAGCCCAACCTTTTCCCGATGCACAATCTTTCTCTCTTCATACCTCTATCCCCCTATTTTACTGTCTAGCCATCCTCACTTTGATACTGTGTTCCCCGTACTCTCTGTTTGTAATGTAGTTCATATATTCATCAAGCTTTTTGCCAGGCCTGGCCTATATTCACTCGGGTTGGCTTTGACGAACTAGTCATGATTGGCTGCCCCGAGTCTGAACCCATACTCTGAAACGCCGCCTAAGCCAATGGCAGTGTCTCCAAGGCCCTGAAAGGCCGCAATGCAGAAGTGTTAACCCAGACTCTGCAACGGCCTATGGCAACGCCGCAGTATAACTCTACAGCGGCTAATGTTATGAGCTAACTGGAACTACAGAACAAAACACAGTGATTGAACCAACAAAAGAACGTCGGAAACGAACACAAACAAGCTGTGAGGTCGTCACAGAGAAACATACCTGTTAAAAAAATAACAAAGGAGAGCACTTGTTTCACCTGGCAGTGAAACAAGTGAGCAGAAACAAATGTCTGCTCATTCTCTATGTGCTTCCATGTTCCATCACTTTATACACAGGAGGGCCTTACACTTTGCACACACACACACACGCACGCAAAAGCACACACACACACACACACACACACACACACACACACACACACACACACACACACACACACACACACACACACACACACACACACACACACACACACACACACACACACACACACACACACACACACACACACACACACACACACACACACACACACACAGTGTTACCGTGACTGTTTTAATAAGCATGTGTTCCTACGGGGACATATCAGGCTGGCACACACATTATTCACAGATGGCTAACTTTGGGGTAACTTCAGGCAAAGTACAGTGTATATATGGCTAACATATCTGATTCTGATCACACAATCAAACCCAAATGCAACCTGTACGTGGGTTGGGGATGGGTGCAAGCAGTCACCCAAGCTAATTAGACTGGGCTGGGTCACTGGGTGTGATGACACACCTGTTTTGCATCAATCGATACCCACAGGATTAAATCAGCCATCCCCCAAACACAGTTTGTGATTGCCTTTAGCCAAATTCCAATATTTTTTAGCAATAATAAAAAGGAACTGTTTCAAAAGAAATCCCAGCAGTACAGTACAGGCCACCCTTTAGAACAGGGAGATAAGCTTTCATTTAAAGACTGTAAAAAATAGCATGATGCAAAAAGCTAAACTGGAATAAACAAGACATAGACTAATAATGATGCAGCCCCCCTGACCAATCTTGGCTGTCGATAGTGAGTTACATTGTGCAGTCTGTGAACAAAGCCACACACATCTCAATGTGGTGGTGTGGTGTTCAGTGGCAAAGCCACAAGTCTCAATGGTATCATCCCCGTATTGACAAACTGGCTGTTAGTGGGCATGTTGACTATGTTGAATCGACATCTCCTTCAGCCAAATGAAAACAGCCTTTCCATTTCAAACGACCACACGGGGGAACACGCTTATCAGGGACTTACGCCCATGTGGAATGTCGATTTTGCACTGGTTTAATACATATTTGATCAACGGAAGATATTACCAAGAGTTTGTGGTAAAATAAAAGTTATTTTTCCATTATCTGAAAAGTGGTTTTAGAAATACAAGGTTTGCTTCCGACAGCAACAATATCACATGAGTATATAGAGTGGGCGGGGATGCGTGCGCAGTTCAATATGGCGCACGCCATTGCTGTTGATCATCACCTAGCAACCCAATGCTAATGTAAGTAGCATCACGACTCAATCGATCATAAGCACTATAAAAGATGTACAGGGTTTGATGAGGTGAGATCAACATCGGCCAACACCTAGTTTTCGCCGGCTGCCAGGCGTAGCTGCACTAATAACATTGGGGCAGGCCTGTCTAAGAGTTTGAATGAAATTGAACTGAATGAACTTGAACTGATACCTATCAGTCAAAAGGGAGACATCAAAGAGGAAGGATGGATGGGAAGGATCAACATATGGAATGTCAGAACATATATCCATATATGGTGATCTAAGGGTTTGAGGTCAGTAGAGTTGCTGGACAATATTGATGACAACTACAGGGCAGCGCTCTGTGGATTTGTCTATATAATCTACTTGCCAGCCTCGACATTTCTAACATAAAAACTTTAGTGTACTCAAAATGTCCGGGTTCACAATGGGGCTCTATGGGCTGGCAAGTAGGCAAATTACGACAGCAGGTCGCTGACCATTTTCAATTGTTTCATGAGGAAGCCATTGTTAATTTCAGTATGATAATCAACTTGCAGTCAAAGTTATGTTATCATTTTAAAGTGTGGTTTGATAGCTGTAGCTGAAATTGTCGCTGTATTAAAGATTGATTTATAAATTAAATTCAAACATCCATGACTTATTAACTGTCAACACTGACTATTTTCAGGTAAGTTTGGTAACATTTTAATGACTTGGGAAAATGTCAATTTTCCATTAATTGTTGTTCTGTCTGTTTATGCGAGTGTCTGCTCATGTGCAATAATATGGCCGAAGCTGTGAATAGACAATGACATTTATTGATGCTGTTATGATCCTTTTAAACTAAGAAAAATACTCCTCCAATTATAGCCCTCAATAATGGCATATTACTGAGAAGTGGAGGGAAAAACAATGCAAAAATTAATGATGTGTTTTGGAAATTATGGGATCGATGCCAACAAAGTCTATTGTTTGTTAAGCTAACTGGAACTAAATGAATGTGCTGGGTAGAAATGAGAGAATATTGACGGTTATAGCAATATTAAGACGGTCTTCATGTGTCTAGGGAGTGATCGGGTCACTATTGAATCACTTTATTTTGATCGCCTTCTGTGAGGGATATTATTCTTTTTGAAATGATGTGCCATGTTTTTAGGACCTAGATCGTCAGTATGCCATGTCAATATACATTTTTAATGACACCACATAAAAGAAAATTCCAACATGTTTTCTTTTGATTGTCCACGAATATAACCTTTTTTTTTTCTTCTTAAATATTTTCTTACACATGGTAATAGTGATCATTTGACTCTAGCAATAATCCACATCTCCCAGACTCAGTTTTAATGAATGTAGAATTATGTTCAGGGTGTAATTTACATACACGTGAGGGAGTCATTTATTTGACTAAAATGTTTTAAATAATTTTTAAAACCAAAAATCCTCTCTCTCACACATGCCAGTGTGCCAGTGATGATCACCCTCCTTTGTGCCAACACATCGGAACCAAAGGTTGTCTGCCTACCCCTGTTCTACAGTATCCTTTTTATAAAGTGACTTTGAAAAGCACACACACACACACACACACACACACACACACACACACACACACACACACACACACACACACACACACACACACACACACACACACACACACACACACACACACACACACACACACACACACACACACACACACACACACACACACACACACACACACACATTCTTTTCTTTTTTTTACCTTCTTTCGGCAGCATTAACTGCTCGGATCGAGGCAGGGACAAAGGAGTGTTTGTACCTGTTTTTTATTGTCCTTTCAACTATGCTTGCACCTCACCTCATCATCATGGTTCAATTATAAATCAATCAAAACTGAGAGTGACTGATGCCCATTGCCCACGGATATAACACCAGAGGGAACTCATCTGACCTCATTCCCCCAAAATTCATCTATGCTGCCACCAACATGTGGAATGCCCTACAAAAACACATTAAAGATCTCGACTCCCTACTCAAACCTCATCTAAAAGGGTGGCTGAAATACAATTTGGACTAGTTTAACACTTTTGACATTGTTTTGATGTTGCGCTCCCAGCCTGTGGAGCGATGCGATCGGTTTTGATATCAATAATCTCCATCCTTTTTTATCAATCTCCGTCCTGAGTGCTGGGCGTTACTAATTGATTGAACGGAGAACTCCGTCCTTGCCGCTCAGGGTGTTAACAAACTGTTGCTCAGAGTTAAAAGAACTCTGATCAACAGCCGTTGCATTAGAACGTTGTGGTGGGTCATGGACATGGGTGACTGGTGATAAACAATAGGCTACCGGTGATGATATGAACCTTTGACAGTGTCAACACGTATGTATGTCCTCAACAGTACATCACGCATTCCCTGCAACCAATATTATGTTTATTACTTTCTATGTGTTTGTTTCACTATTCCCTGTTACAGGGAATGTGTACGTATGTGTTGTTTGTTGTGACACCTCTCAGTGCAGGCCTCGATAGCCCAGACCTCTGATGCTCCACTAATTTAATATTTACCGAAATAGAGACGGAGAGATGTAGAGAGGGACGTTGACAAAGACAAAGCAGATTCAAGCTAATTTCATAGTGTTTCACAGTGCAGTGTTGTGCGCTGTGTCATTTTAGCGCATGATTCATTCATACGGGGAGAGACTGTGGTGGAAGCGATAATAGTGTCCATAGGAGATGCAGTTTTTGATTGGATGAAACAGGGAAGGGAGAGCTCGGCTGTGCCAGTTTAGACTGCACGTGCACAGCCAGTGCACACAGAAAGTAAACACAGAGTCACGGTTAAACTTAGCTGAGAGCGAGGTTCCAAGCGAGGCAAGCGTTTTACTGTGAGTTAGCGTTCACTTCCAGGCTGGAAGAACACAGTCGTGGCAAACTTAGCCGCGGGTGAGGTTCCAAACTGTGCTGGAGTTTTACGGTGAGCCACTAAGTTTTACCAGGAGCCGGTGGTTGCTTTAGCCCTGTTTTGGAACCTCACCCTGGGCCAAGTTCAGAAGTCTAAGTCTGTGTTTACTTCCAACCCCTATAGCTTTGGTGGAGGATGAGGTTCGCAAACAAGCGCTCCCGTATCTCCCATGGATACAATATTAGCGTGGTGGAGGCTAAGAGGCGGCCTCCCACATCAGGGCCAAGTGGCCAGCCCTGGTCCTGCAAATGTGGGCCCACATCCGGGCGGCTCGACCAATAGACTTGACCCACGAGCGCAATCATGATGTGCATGCTCTATTGTCGTTAAGTTGATGACGAAGGAGAGTGTACGTCTTGGTGGATTATGCACTGGGTCAGCAACCTTCATTGAAATGACAAGGCGGAGATTTTCCATGACACACTCTCCAGATAATATATAGCTGACATGACACATACAGGTGAGTGGAAGAGAGACACGTCATGGAGGTGAGAGACGGTGAGAGAGAGAGAGAGAGGTGTCTGAGAGAGGAATGCACTTGGATTGAATCCAAGAGAGTGGGCGACAGCAAAGCAAGGTGAGCGGGAGGGAAAACACACTGAAGACAGAAAACAAATGGCTCATATACTGTAGTGCTTACATTCTGTCTCCCCATTTATCAACCCATGGCACGCTATTATTAACTTTGTTCACTGGCGTTCACGCCTCCTGTCAAAGTGTTTCTCTTTTAACAATTTTGAAGAAAGGGAATAGAAGGGGGAAATGTGATTTTGATGTTGTTTTTCTTCATTGTGCGCCTCGGGCACAGCGACCTTGGCTTTGGGAATTGTGCTGCAAAATTCTTTTAGAACGTAAAAACAGACAGACTAATGGAATTTGTAAACAAAGGCAACAAATGCTGGGAATTGGAATAGGTGCTTTGATTTTTACTGCTTACCATCTTGACACAAGTTCGGAAATTATAATGTATGTACATACGGATGTATTCATTTGTTGTATTTATTTATTTAACACCTTTGAATCCAGCTGCCAGCAGACAACTACTGAAATTTATAAATATATTATCCAAATGTGTAAAATCTATTTGCATCTATCTACATTAATGCTAACCGCTCTTAAACACACATACATAAAGTAATAACTACCACACATGAGTCCCATGCAGCCACTGGTCAGATGTTCAATAAGAAGTCAGTGTAAATAATTCATATATCATTTGAATCCCAGCAGCGATCATAGCTCTCTGGTGTGATTCTGAATAATAACCAGAAACTGCTCCTTGGTTGGGCTTCTTTACGATCTGAATCATAAATAAATGTTAACTTAAGTAAGCCTTTTCAGCACCATCGTCTGGGACACTTGATTCGACCCAGAAATCATCAACTGTGAATTTCATGATCTCCAAATTGATCCTCTGAAGCATGTTCTATTTAGCTTTTCAGCAGGAAAATGGTTAGCTGAAGACTTTGTCAGAATTTGTCAGAATTCACTGAAAGGATGGCCCCTTGAGATGCAGCATCTCATCTCCTAATTTCAGCTGAAGACTCGAGCGTGATTTATAACTAGCCGTGCGGATACTGGATATAGGATACTTTGGGTGTGCAACACCCGCTCGCAGCTAAGTATAAATCAGGCTTTATGTCTTATAAAAGGTCCTGCAGTTCCCTGTCCACTCTTGGCCATAGTCATGTGTCCTCAACTAATCTGCAGCAGACAGTACCATATCTCATCTACTACTGAGTCTGACCCCACTAACAGTGGTCATGCTGCGCCTCCTTTCCTCTCTTGGCCGCTGGGTGTCCTAAACTGATCTCTGTAAGAAAGATATGTTTTTTTTCTCCCTTGGCAGGTTTTCCTCGCCTCATTGAGGATATAACAGGGGTTATAGTTTGTTTCCTTAGTTTAATGTGGGCCTGTAAAGCCATTTGAGTGATTAAAGGGGAATACCACTCATTTTCAACATTTTACTATGTCATTAATATACCTTAGAGCTGTTGTGTGGAAATAATAAAAAACACAGAATGGGGGGACTTTTTTATTATTTCCACATAACAGCTCTAAGGTATATTAATGACATAGTAAAATGTTGAACATGAGCGGAATTCCCCTTTAAGGGATATAAGCATTAAGTTGAGTTCAACTGAGCACAAAACAGAAGGTGACACATCATTTTGGGTGAGGTGGGAGTTTCATATCATGAAAAGCCAAAAGGACAACTTGCCCATGAGCCAATCTCTCCATCTCATCCAGACATCAAATATTGTCCGTTCGTCTCATACACCCACCGCCACTCAACATCTTAAAACGTTAATAACTCGTTATCTAAATCATCCCGTCCAATTCTAAGAAAATATCCTGTGTTAGACGGCCCACCGCGGTCCAGTCACTAGTCACGATAGAATTAATAGTGTCTAGAGTGTTTTGGCTACATTTAGCTGCTACATCCACATCCGGGATAACATCCGGTCCGTCGGGAAAAGTGCTCCGCTGCTATAAATCGCTGGGCGCTATGATTTAATGGATTAAATAACCGCGGACAATCGGAGTGTTAACAACCGCTGGGTGACATGGACCCCCACCACCATCCACCCATCCCAAACTGCATGGAAGCCAATCTAGCTGCACAAAATCCTAATCATTTAAGTCCATTAAAACTTTACTATGCTATATAATATGACTCCTCTCTCCTTGTATCTCTTCTTGCCACATTGTCAATACATGCTGGTTTACTATGCAGCAGAGGTCGCATTTTGACAATTTATGTTATGACAAAGACCGGAAAATGTAAAAATCCCTCCGGACATCCTGACCGGTTGACAATGACATAGCAGTAATGTCCCCACAAATCTCTCTCTACCACAAACACACACACACTGTTAAGTTACACCTATTTCTTGTTAATAATAACCTGTGTACCCTCCGTTGGGAAGTAAACAGAACCTTATTTAGGAGGTTAATACCAGAACAACAGAGTTGTTGTTGCTGGGAAGTTGTTGACAGTTATGAGTTGACGGCATTCAAAATGTGAGAGTAAGAGTTGTCCAACAACTCTTACAACTGTCTCCGCCAGGCCGAAGGCCGTCCTTCGGTCTGTGAACAGCTACTGTAACCTGGGCATTTTCTCTCCTCCTGGCATTCACCAATGCCCATAACCCAGGTGGGGTTGGCAAAAGGGCCTTTCTGTGTGGAGTTTGCATGTTCTCCCCATGTAACCTAGGATAGGTACCCTCACAAAAAACATGCAGTAATCCCGGTCTGGTTTGAGTGGTCCTGAGAGGCTTCCCACCCCGGAGAATAAACTTCCAATAACACAAAACAGCCTTTGTTTCGTTGAGTAGCAAAGTAGTTTTGTTTATTTTTACTAAAGTCGGGAGTCCTCACACGGCAGTGGAATTTGCTGTCCATGTGCAGCAGAGGAGCGCCTGGCAGGGGACGCTCGGCTAGACAGAACTCTATCCATGTGCAGCAGAGGAGCGCCTGGCAGGGGACGCTCGGCTAGACAGAACTCTATCCATGTGCAGCAGAGGAGCGCCTGGCAGGGGACGCTCGGCTAGACAGAACTCTATCCATGTGCAGCAGAGGAGCGCCTGGCAGGGGACGCTCGGCTAGACAGAACTCTATCCATGTGCAGCAGAGGAGCGCCTGGCAGGGGACGCTTGGCTAGACAGAACTCTATCCATGTGCAGCAGAGCAGCTCCTGGCAGGGCGTTAGAGAGAACTCGCTAACGCCCTGGACAAGGGCTAGCCTTTTACAGACAATGGCTTCCCCCACACAGAAATACACACACTGAAAGCTGCAGACTGCACTGGCCGCTGTTTTGAGAGAGAGGGCAGATGGGGTTGTTGTGGTGGTGACCGCAGACTGAGTGAATGTGAAGAGGATGTAAAGGGCCATCACCATGCTGGTCACAACCTAAGGCAGAGACGGTATCGGCGGAAGTGTCCAACCAATCACAACACTTATTTCATACCCAGAGAATGTAAAGCGGCAACGTCATTTCCTTGAGCGGTATATACTTCCGCCGAAATCTCGCAACTTCTGCCCAAAACAAATTATACCGTCTACACTCTACAGCGTAGATCTTGCCCAGCGTGCCTCTCAGCAGGCCAAAGGGAGAGGACCCCCTTCTTGTGTTCCCCAACCTGTAGGCCTACATTTTTTTGAGGGGCGCTAGCCCTTCCTATGTCCACAGCTTTGAGGTTTTGTGTAAACACAAACATTGTGTAAACACAAACATTGAAGACAAAAGTGTGTAAACACAAACATTGAAGCCAAAAGTGAGGACGCAAATTGTGATTGGAAATTTGTTGTTATTTTTCATGTCATGATTATCATGAATTGAATACCCAGGACCTGAATGGAAACAAGACCGCAAGGACTTTTTTCTGTGATATTCTTTTGGACCAAGTGTTTGACTGAACTCTGTAGTGTTTACATTTCTGCCAATAAAGTATGAATTCAATCAATCAATCAATCGTTATAGATAGTACAGAAGACAATGACAAGGAAGATTAACGATATGGCTGCACAGGTCTCTCAGTCTCAACCACAAATGTTGCAATTGCATTGTTATGGACCTGGTATAATAATGATGATCAACCATTACGCTATTAGAGCACCCCACTTATATGATGCTCTGCCGTTATACCATTCTATACTGTACTGTAACAACTCTTGATCTTTGACTTTGAATCTAGCAGACTACTAAAGAAATATATATATATATATATATATATATATATATATATATATATATATATATATATATCATACAAATCTTAATATTAATATCAAAATATTTATATTAATGCATGCAGCGTGGCTAGCGCCTCATTCTATGCCCAGTTAGAATGAATGAATGTTCAGTTCAGAAGTTTTGCACTTTTTCTAAGCTTCCACTTCCCAAGTTCCCACGTATCCATCCAACCCCTCTCCCCTCACTGTCTCACTCCTCTCTCACTCTCCATGTTACGTCTCCCCTCTGTCTCACTCCTCTCTCACTCTCAATAGGGACTTTAAGCAATGACTGTTTTCAGGACGGCTCCGCTACGCGGAAGTACGGCGGCTATGACGCCCACGCCGTAGCTGTCAAAATTGTTAAGCAGCCTCCGGCGACGGCGACATTGGTTGCCATGGTGACGTGTCCATGCAGCATGTGTCAAACATAAACACATTATTATTATTTATTTTTTAAACACCCCGTCGCACGTCAGCTAACTTGCCGATATTGCTTAATTCTTACATGCGCTGGACATGATCAGCAGTGGAAAGAGGAAGGTGCTGGAGCAATCTGTGTTATTCTAAAACCGTTTTAATAAACATGGTTAATATGACATTATGGTATTAGTGTTATTTCTTCATTCAGAGCATGCCAACACATTACACAGCATAAGAGAGGTGATGGAGCAATCGGTGTAAATGTATGACAGCTATAATTTCAATAAACATGGTTATGACATGGCGTTGTAGACACTACGTGTAAGTGTAGGTTCTCCCGTAGTAGAAAGGGCTCCGACGGAGAGCAGGTTTATGTATCGAGCACTGATCCATTTCCGGTTGCCGTAGCCGACTGCCGTATCCGTCGTTGCTTAAAGTCGCTAATGTCATGTCTCCCCTCCCTGTCTCACTCTTCTCTCACTCTCCATGTCATGTCTCCCCTCCCTGTCTCACTCTTCTCTCACTCTCCATGTCATGTCTCCCCTCCCTGTCTCACTCTTCTCTCACTCTCCATGTCATGTCTCCCCTCCCCGTCTCACTCTTCTCTCACTCTCCATGTCATGACTCCACTCTCTGTATCACTCCTCTCTCAATCTCCATGTCAATGTCTCTCTTCCCCGTCTCTCTCCTGCCTTATGTCATTTCTCCCCTCCATGTAACTCTCCCCACATCTCTTTTCTACCTCTCATTTGCCCTTCCCCATCGCTTTCTCTGGCATTCTTCCACTCTCTCCCCAGCCCCCCACACCACTCCACGCCAGTGACGCCACCATCGCTCCACCTCTCCTCCTCACAGCCCCCCCAGAGGTCCCTGTGACAGTTATCTGGATGAAAAAGGCACCATAAAGAACATTTTAATTTGCAAAACCCACAGGACACCGCGTGGTCTGTCATCTCACAAGATGTTACATACATGAACACATCAGATGACTTTTTTATAAAGACATCGCCGTTGCCTCTCATCCCAGTGTGAAGCCAGTTGGCTCGGCTTTGCTTTGACGTGGGTGGGTATCTCCCCCGACTTCCTTCCAGTTTATGCATCACATTAACACACGCACACACACAGAACTAATTAGCAATATCTGTCTTACTCCTACTATCGCTATTTCTCTGTACCCAGTATTTCTACCAAAGATGCAGTACATTTCCGTTGGTTGTGCCAAAAAGTCATACTATATTCACTTTGACACTCCCTATTCTAAGGAAACAGTAGACACATTCAAATGTATAAAGGGACTCCTGTCAGCTATCTACACTCAAGGGAAATCTATATTACAGTGACTCATACTCATTATACACTAATAGACAGGTCTTTTGTAAATTACATAACGTACTGTAGTGCTAGACACCATCTGAAGAAAAAAATAGGAAAGAAAAAGCACTCAGCCAGAGCCTTGAGTTTTAGGTTGTTTTCGGGTTTGAACTTTGAATTCCATTGCGAAACCCTCTGAGCCACATTAGGAAAATAGCTGTGGGCCAGTTGATGAAATTGCGGTCGTGAAGGTGAATTGTATTTTGACAAATCAAACGGTGCTGAATGATAGGCATGAGATGATAAAGTGATGTTAAAGTGTTTTTTATTCTTTTGCATCGTTTCAGTAGTTGGTGATACTCATTGCTCAAATTGGGGTCAAGCAGGTGACTTGTGGTTCTGCTGAGAGATTATATTATTTTTTACAGTAATTGTATTATTCTTTTGTAATTGATTGTGGGCCGATGAAAATTCCTTAGCGAGCCAGAAGTGGCCCCCGGGCCTGCTCTGAGGCCTTCATCAATTTAGCCAGCCATCACTAAACAAAGGCAGGTGGGGGAGAGAAAGGGAGGAAAGGCAGAGCTCCCTTCAGACTGTGGGTGATTAAATCCAGGTTTTAATAAACACTGGCTACTCACTGCAGACAGACAAACCCACTGGAACAAAGTCAAGCTGAGATTTTATTTACCGGTTTTGAGGGGCAATGAAAACAGGCAAAACAGTGAAAACAGCAGAGATGGTAAGTAACGAAGTACTTCGTTACTGTACTAAAGTCAGGTATCTGTACTTTACTGAGTATTTATTTTCATGGGTACTTTTTGAGTGGTGTAAACCACTCCTACGACTGGCTTTGTTAGTTTATGTGTCTGTCTGTCTGTCTGTCTGTTCGTACCAAAAAATGAGCATGTTTTCATTACGTCAGACATTACGACGGTCAGACCACAGCTGATCAGGCTATATAAGACCTTACACCACTCAGTTCACACGGGTGTGATTTTTACTTTTACCCGTTACATTTTAACACAAGTATCTGTACTTTCTACTCTGTAGATTTCCAAAACAGCCTTACTTTAGACAATAAAGTGAAAGAGAACTCCTGCATGCAGGAGTTCTCTTTCACTTTATTGTGAAAAGACGACCACCGGAAAGGGAGTTGTGTTACTGCGATGTTGCCGCTGCCTGAAGCTATATGGAGTAAAGCTACACACGCAGTTACTTGAAGATGACAAGCAACTGCTCACCATCACGTCATATACAGGTGAAACACAAGATGGATAAATAATAAATGTATGTTAACTTAAACGTTACAACTTGAACTGTAAAGCTCAACGAGGAGATGTCAGACAGACCTGGCAGACAGACAGGCGTCCCAAGTCTCAACTTAAGTAACAGACACACGGATGTAGCCAGAAAACCCCAGACCACAGAAAATCTACTGAAGGTTAAAAGTTCAGGTTTTTTGGTTTTTGGCTCAGAAATAAACTAGAAATGCACTCTGTCGAGCTGCCAACTTGCACGCGAGCTGCCAACAACTTAATTGTGTGCGAGCAGAGCGCGCAACCTACTGCTGACTCAGTGAAGGACATCAACATATACATATCTCAATCGGCCACGTATGTCGGTGTTGTCCCTCGGCCAATCAGGGACCACCATTCTTACCCCAGCATGCATGCATGCATGCATACATGCATACATTACATACCCAACCGATCACCCAGCCAATGACGAAACGTACCATAGTTACGTCATCAGCCACCAAAAATACACAATGCCTGATGGGCCGAGGGGACAACCAAAAATACAAAAATTATAACTAGAATGATGCCATTAGCAATTGCAAGTGTTGTTGCCCGATGAGGCATGATGTCACAATAAAATTGATGCAATGTTTAACGTCTCTTAAAATACGCAAGGGTTTATAAATTATAAGTAGAGATGCTGATGTCATTATGTCATACATCATAATAATAAATGGAATAATGGAAAACCCCATAGACCCCGTAGATTATTATGGCATCAGCATGATGACATAATAATGCAAAACCCCATATGACACACATGATGTCAGACGTTACTCTAGAAACATACAACTGTCAATAATACACTAATAATAAATATCACAGTGCTCTCATAATATGAATATTATGTGATGAAAGTGCTTTCCATTGGTTATCCTCCTATCATGACCATGTTACCAACTGTAAACATTCTGTAGAACAAATGCTACTTCCACAGTCTGTCTTAACACTTAACAGTATTATTATTATCAGCATCAGTAATAGTAGTAGCCTAGTAGTATCATTGATTGATTTAGTTCAACATGCAATGAATTCAGATTACTATTTACTATCCATGCATCCATACTGCCATCCATCCGTCGTCCGTCCTCCCTGTAGTCCCTGGTCATGATAACTAGTGAACAGTTGTTCAGACAGTTGGCAGATATGTTATAGTATGTGAAATCAATTGCTGGCAATACTTGGCAGGAAAGAAAGTAGAAAGGAAATGAGGGAAGTGTGGAAGTAAGAATGGAAGGGAGGAATGAACAAAGAAGAGAAGGGACGAATAATAAAGACGAGTGGCAAGATTAGAGTGGTGAATCTGTGTTGAAGTAAATGAAATGTTTACTTGGAATGACATCCATATTAAAATGGCTGCAGAGGGCTTTGGCATTAGGCTACACTGCTTCATCTGCATAATTCATAGCAGTGACATTTAGGTGTCTGGTCCTAGGCTGTTGCCTGGATGAGTTCCATTCAAAAACATTACTTTTGCAATCATGTGCTGTAGGTGTGTTCTCCCTCCATCCAAAGTCTGCTCCCTAGTAAGATCCACTAACTGCTAACGCAGACACCTCACTGATGGGTCCCTCCATCTCTCCACCAGCTTCTGCCCCGTAGGTGTTTTCACTCCATGAGCAATGCCAGACGAACGTGTTTCCAATCTGTAAAACTGACTGTGTGAATGTATGCATCGTGATGGATTCATCTGCTGGAAAAAATGACAGCTCGGCTTATCTGCACTACAGTATGTCCGATACTGGGATAGTCTGTATGTCTCCCCCCCCCCCCCCCCCCCCCCCCCCCCCCCCACACACACACACACACACACACACACACACACACCTCTTTTCTTTTAATTTATTTTATTTTCTCTCCTTCAAGTTCTAGCTGTGGTTTAATTTCCCCCCCTTAAAACTGCCAGCTGAGTTTCATTGCGTTATTTATTAATGTTACCATGAAATATTTCTCTGCGACTAGCCATGTGGGTATTACAAAGAAGGGGAAAGTTTTCAATTTAGAAAGAAGCGCCGAAATGAGCAAAGTTTCAAAGATAATGAAAACTAAAACTCAGTTTCTCCTTATTTGAAGTACGGTGCTCATAAATGACTTACGGTATATGAGAATATCTCATCAGAGCCTGAGTAAGGTTTGGCAAGCCTTGGTAAATTATACTGTAGGCCTATCTGATGGTTTTGTGGGGTGGGGGTAGGGACAAGCAAGTACAGTAGCTATAGCAGGATGTTAGTCAAGTATACGAGAAAATAGACATTTTGAAGGGTCGTTACTTTGTGTCAGCTATAGAAATATCATGGCTGGTTTCACTCACCCGTTCTCAATACAATCCACACTAAATTCTCCAAAAAGTGCTAATTTAAGGCAAAACCTCATTCAATGGCTTATCCACAGCGAGCTGAACTCTAGCCAGCAAGCAACATGCTAAGAGGTCAAGTAAATAGAATGCCAAGAAAACGCTGAGGCTACAAATGAACTTCTGTAGCATATACATCAAACCTAGTATAGGACATTATCCAAGCCTAATTGTAGGATTAGGATTTGATAAGGTCTGCGGCAGATCCACACTCAAAATACTGGTTGGCTATAATGTCAAAGTACAGGATAAACTGTATAATAAAACAATGGTTTGGCAGTTTTACTCAGAAACCTTTGTCATATTCTGAACATATTCTGAAATTCTGAAATACCACAGTTAACGTTAAGATGACAGCTGAGATGCTGGTACTGTATGTATGTGCTGCATTTGTCTCATTTGCTCTGCCTAAATATACTGTAACCTCACTGTTAAGACTACTGTGCAGAGAGAGAGACAGAGGTAGACACAGAGATGGACAGATATTTGGGAGAAGCAGAGAGGGAGCTGAACCTGGTGCCCTGGTTGTTGACCTGAGATTGACCGTATGAAATAGGTTATCAGACAATAAAGCCAAAGAAAAACTGGTCTGAAAAGCTACTGTAGCAAGTGTTTCCCACTCAGTCCCTCTCCTTCTGTTCAGTTCTGTTTGTCCATTCCTCCCTTCCATTTATTTGCTATCTAGGTTGGAGTTAAAATGTTGGGCATTGCTGCTGGAACCAGTGTTTGAACTTTGAAGTATACAACATGGCTTTCGGAGAGCCCTATTTTTCAGTTTGATTTGTAGTAAAATAAAATGGAGGCGGTTTGCATTTTCTTAACCACTTAAGCCCTAAATACATTGTATGACAAATAGCCAAAATAGCTCATGTACAAGCTGTGAACATTTCACATTGCCACACACACACACGCACACACTCGTGTTGTCCACCGGCCAATAAGAGACCACCATTCTTGATGACGGTGATCGGCTGGGTATGTATGTATGTATGTATGTATGTATGTATACATACGTATGTATTTATGTATGTATGTATGTGTACCGTATGTCGGGGTAAGAATGGTGGTCCCTTATTGGCTGTTGATGGTGACGTAACTAAGGTACGTTTCAAGGTTGGTATAAGGTTCTAAAGGATTTAGAACAGCAGTTGTAATAGACATTAGTTAGTAGCAGTACTTGTGCGCTCTGCTTGCACACAAGTAGGCCATGTATGGCCTACTTGTGTGCAAGGCGCAAGTTGGCACCTCGAGAGTGCATTTCTATTTTATTTATCTCACAATTTTGTAACCCAACAGACTGACCTCATATACTTCCTTCTATGCATGAGGAGTCCAAGCCGCTTCTTTTCACCTGACAGGGGGAGGTTCCCTGATTGGACGTAGTCACGTAGCGCGTGGAAGGAACACGTTATTCCAACCAGTTCCTTTCTCCTCCATCAGGTGCCTTGGCTGGCCTGGGGGAGGCAGTTTTGCTACTTTATGAACGTCACCATCATGTCTTTTCTGCAGCCAGAAGTCGCAATATTTGGATGAGAAAGTGGAGCTCGGGAATACACATTGCTATGCTTCTACCCTAAATAATCGCCATGGTAACCTATGTTGTAGAAATGATTGTATATGTTGTATCAGATGAATGAAAAGCCCACACCCACAGATTACTTATCAAAGTAAAAGACCTCCATTTACCCAAGGCAGCTGGCACATAAGCCACAGACGTCCGGCAAGGCAGATATGAGATATAATAGCCCCAGAAAGTGTTTTGTACTCGCTCCTGTCGCAGTCTGCCAAAGGCATTCCCCTCGGAACTTAGTCACTAGCCGTTGTATTACAGGCCAAAAGAGGCACGAACGCAGGCCAAAATTATCCAACTGTATGTCCTTAAGCTAACAGCCAGCCTGCAACGTGACACAGCAGATGAAATCACACGCCAAGATATTTTCCTGTGAAGCAAAACCCAACACATTTCACTGTCACTGATCCACTACACTTTCTTGTCTAACAAACATCACAAAAAAACAAATAATCTAAAGAAAAAGAGCGAAAAAAAACTAAAACATGACAGCACTACATTTCCATGCTGCTAATTAATTACATTTCGACACTTCCAGTTCAGTTTTCCAGATTTCACTGCCTACAAAACCAGAATATGTAGATGACATTTCTGCCAGACTCCTGTGTACTGACTCCTGTGTACTGTGTAATAGTGCACATTACTGTACACATTCTCTTATATATGAAATGCGACAGTAGCACAAACCACAAGAAGACAGCCATAGCCTGCCCTACAGCACCACACACCACCATGACAGGATGGTGAAGTAGTCTCATTTGGCCTGGAAGGTGCTGGTTCAAATTTATTTTATAAATTCACAGCTTTTACACTGTGGGTAGTAGTATACTGTAGCTGCTAGCACTGCATGCTTTAAGGCCCCCCTCTATGCTGCGCTAGCATTCGCACACACACATGCACACACACACACACGCACGCGCGCGCGCGCGTGCGTGCGTACATGTAAACACAAAGCTACAGTAGGTGTGGGTGCAGACGAGCGGCATCTCCTAGGATGAATCCAGTGCACAAAGACACCCCTGTGTGGGGCTGATAGCGATGCCCTGTGGTGCTGAATCTTCCACGTACAGAGCTGTGCCGTCACTTCACAGACCCTGGCGCCGCACCTGGCTAGTTCACAAAACATGTGATTCTACATGCCATTCAGATTTGCCTCCCCCTCATGTGTCAAGTGGATTTGTATTAACTGCATTAAAAGGGGCACACGCTAGAGCAGAATTAGTCTAGTTTTGTAACAAGAGTTACAAGACAGGGGAATTGTTAAACACGTATGTTATAGCATGTATAAAGTCCACACAAGTCCATAAAAAGACTGAAACAGTGTGTATAGAATGATAATTTGAGTGGTATTTTCAGTAAACAACTTCAAAGATATGTTTTGGGGACTTCTGAAACATATACTTGTTGCACATATGGGAGTAATAGGAGTATGGGACCTTTAATCTATTGTGATTGGACGCGCGTGCACACAGAGGCGGCAGTGGGTCAGGGGTAGAGTGGTCGGTAGAGCAGCCGGATGGGAACCATGAACCATTCGATCCCGGGCTCCCCCAGAGTGTCCTTGGCTTGAGCAAGACTCTGTCTGAACCCCAAATTGCTCCCGATGTACACGTTGGTGCCTTGCATGGTTTCTTCCGCCATCATGAATGTAATGCACAATATATGTAAAGCGCTTTGGATAAAAGCGCTATAAATGTACCATTTACCACACACACACACACACACACAGGCATAATGAAAGTATAGCTGAGGTTTTAAACATTGTTTCCAACACCCTTTTTGTCTCTCAGTCAAGAGGACATAATGAGGAGCCAAAGTTAGCTCCTTCCCATTGGACTGCAGCCTTTTAGCTCCTTTTCATTGGACTGTTAGCTCGCCTTCCTAGCTCCGTATGGACGTCCCCTTGCACTTACTCTTTGGCAAGGCCACATTTATAAAAGATATAATTTTTTCCTTCGGGAGACTAAGGCCCATTACACCCCAATGCAAACGTTCACCACACACACACACACACACACACACACACACACACACACACACACACACACACACACACACACACACACACACACACACACACACACACACACACACACACACACACACACACACACACACACACACACACACACACACACACACACACACACACACACACACACACACACACACACACACACAGGTCAGGACATCAGTGGAATTAATGGGACCAAAAAACAACAATATCCAGGCGATTAGAGCTGGGACCTTCAGACTAAAGAGGATTTTGCAGCTTAACTTTTTAAGATTCAGCTACAAGACTTATGCTCATGCTGCACTGTAATTGAATAAGACATTTGCATACGGATTACCAGTGCAAAGTTCTAATTCCTTTGATTTAATACCACAAAGATATAGGCAGGCTATCAAGTGAATAATAGTAATAAATAACGATAAATACATTCAAATGAGCAAGTCCCTTTGAAGGGTGGAGGGAGAAAAGGGGTGGGGGAGTGGTGAAGTCAAAAGTACTCACTGAAATGTTCAGTGAGTTTTCATCTTGTGAGTTTAAATCAAACATTATTGTTTATTTAAAACATTTACATGCATGAAAACGTATTTAATTATTATGTTTTACTGCAGTATAAAGGACAAATGCACAGTCAGTGGTATACTCTGTGGCATGCAGCAGCCTCCATACAGTAACACCTCTTACTGAGGAGCAATAGGCGTTAATAGGAGGAAGGGATACAACACGAGTAGTAGAATTTCATTAACTTCATGCCCATTTGTTAAGTATAGATTCTGTGTGTGTGTGTGTGTGTGTGTGTGTGTGTGTGTGTGTGTGTGTGTGTGTGTGTGTGTGTGTGTGTGCATGAGTGTGCATGTGTGCTGGTGGGGTGGGGGGTACTATCGACCTGCCCCTTGTTAAATTTCTAACGATCCCGAGTTACAATATAGCAAGCAAACAGTGGTAATAAACAGTGTAGTTCATTGCATCAGTACATCAACAGTTGTGTTCTCTGTAAACCTTCCCATAGCCATTAAGCAATTCTTTATTGTTAGCAGCCTCTATCCTCTGTCCACCGTGTGTCTTCTCTTCACTGGATGCCATGGTAAATGGAGAGACTGACTGAGCACTGGTAATAAAGGCAGGAACACACATCCATGTGTAACAGAGACTAATACTGACACAATTGAGAGAGAGACATAAACCAGTGCTAGTGAAAACATCCACAGGGAAAGGAATAGAATAGATGAGTTGAGGGAGAGAAACACGGAGACATGTGTGTCAGTGAAGGCACAATAGAATGAGTGTTGACTTACATGGCCTTTAAGTGCTTTAACTACAACAACACTGGAAGGTAATAAATGTCATGGATCAATTAACAACTTAAACCCTATGTACTTGGTCCTTCAGGGGTCTGTAGCTGTAGTAGGCCCCCTACCTTTTTTCCTCACTTTCCTCACACAACCTGCCACATTGTGAGCTCACAGATCGATTGTGAATGACAACCCTTGCGCGATCAGTACCACCTCATTGGCTAGTCACGTTACCGTGTGGGTCAATTAACCTTGTGATTTGTTTGTCTGCCTGGGAGCCTGTAGACATGAGCTGCCGAGGTGAGGGGGAGGGGGCAAGGGTGACAACATCACCTCTCAGGTCTCTATCAAAGAGCGCACCTCTCTAACAGTATTGGACTGTTAATAATGCAAGTCAAATCTCACACACACACACACACACACACACACACACACACACACACACACACACACACACACACACACACACACACACACACACACACACACACACACACACACACACACACACACACACACACACACACACAGTAAGGGGTGTGTTGTTCGCGAATTAGAAGCACACTGCACTGTGTCTGCCGTCCGCCTACAGCCTCCTTGGAAAAGGTCTACTGGCGTATATCGAGGCACGCACAATCTTCCATTGCTATTCTTGTCACTCCAGCTGGCAGAGGCACACCCAGATAGACCTCTGCAAAATAACACAAATCCACTACAAATAAAGCTATGCTTGCCGAATCCCTCAAGCCGTTTCTAATCCACACATGACATTGGTTCGATGCTTGTATCCAACCTTTTTTTACTTTCTTAGTTTCTTATATTTTCAACTATACCATGCAACATTCACACTCACAAAGTTTCACTTTTACTTCATCAGGCATTAATGATGTAGCGGCATGAGCTGATCAATCACACTTCCATAATAGAAGTTAGGCTATAGGAGAAATTCAGAATGCCCGGACAGAGTGAGAAATAAATTTAATCAGAGAGCAGGCAAGGAAAGAGAGGGCAGTAATTGAATGTCTGAAAAAAGAGGAGGGAGATACATAGTGACTCTATATACGGACAGTCTGCTGAGGGATTGCTGCCCTCTAATGAAGACGGACAGGAGAGGAGAGGGAGGCAGCAATATGGAGTAGCTTAATGGGCAGATTTAACCTGGGAAGAATGGGGGATTCAAGCACTGCTCTAAAATGCCCCCTAAGCCCATTCATGGTGTATAGATCCTTTTCTCAACTGTTGTCTACTAGAATTTCGCGGGCCTTCGGCCCGCTCATCCTAACGCGATGCGTCGCAAATGGGAAGAAGGCAATGGCAACCCATGATGTTTTCATTTATGCATTTGCTTGGAAAGCGCAAAGTTGCCAAGCTGGCTGAGTGGCCCTGTTTGGTTTTGTGTATGTGCGTATGAAAGCGAGCATGGCAAGGCGCAGGAACAGTATACTGTACTGTACTGTACTGTAAGTCTTTGTACTGTACTGTAGTCATGTGTACTGTACTGTACTGTTCTCTGTACTGTTGTATTAGTGTTTTTTTATTATTATTATTATTACATGGATTAATATTCTGATGTACTGTACTGTACTGTTCTCTGTACTGTTGATATTATAGTTAGTAGTGTTGTGTTATTATTTATTATTATTATTATTATTATTATTACATGGATTAATATTCTGATGTGAGCTTTCTTTCTGTACTGTACTGTACTCATGTGTACTGTAGTGTTCGCTGTATTGTTGATATTATTGTTGTTATTAGTGTAGTGTTGTTATTTATTATTATTATTATGATTGAAAGAGAGCATGGCAAGGCGCAGGAACAGTATACTGTACTGTACTGTACTCATGTGTACTGTACTGTTCTCTGTACTGTTATTAGTGTTGTGTGCTTATTTATTGTTATTATTATTATTACATGGATTAATATTCTGATGTACTGTGCTGTTCTCTGTACTGTTGATATAATAGTTATTAGTGTTGTGTTATTATGTTTTATTATTATTATTATTATTATTACATGGATTAATATTCTGATGTGAGCTTTCTTTCTGTACTGTACTCATGTGTACTGTACTGTTCTGTACTGTTGTTATGATTAGTGTAGTGTTGTAATTGTGTATTATTATTATTATTAGCGTTTTGTAGCGTGTGTGTGTGTGTGTGTGTGTGTGTGCCATTTCAGCTGCATCGCGAGGCGATCCAAAATCCCCCCCCCCCCGCGCACGCACGCACGCACACACCACACACACACACGTGTCTGCAGTGACACTGCGTTGTACACAGCTGTTCTATTTCATCCTTACTGACTGCCAGAGGCAGTGCTTAACACTGGACGCCAATCATCCAGTGTTAAGCAGTCATCCAGGATTCATAGAACCATAGTTACATACGTGACTTACGTTTTGTGTTGCAGCGCGTTGTTGCAGCGTGTGCGTGTAGTGTTGTTGTTGTTATCCATATATGCGCGTCGGTTCGTCCCGATTGTACCACGCCAGGTGTCGACGTGGTCGTGTTTGCATGATTGTAACTGTGTATGTAATCGCGGCGCTCTCCATCCAAGTTAGAATCAGTGTAGAACCTGTGTTGTTGTTCTTCGTCTTCTTCTACTTTTGGTTTCCGGCAGGCTGTACACTGTGTGTGTGTGTGTGTGTGTGTGTGTGTGTGTGTGTGTGTGTGTGTGTGTGTGTGTGTGTGTGTGTGTGTGTGTGTGTGTGTGTGTGTGTGTGTGTGTGCGCGCGCGCACGTACGTGTGTGTGTGTGTGTGTGTGTGTGTGTGTGTGTGTGTGTGTGTGTACCGTGTAACTTCCGGTAGTGTTTCCGGAAGTGTGAAAGGTAACACGAAACACACGTGGGTCACGTGGTGGGGTTTTGAGCCATTGGGAAGGGGTGATGTAGTGTTGCCAGGTCCACGTATTGTAAGCGAGTGGTAGTGTGTGAAAGTATAGGCTGTAGGCTGTAGGAAGTCAGGGTTTGCGGCCTTGTTTACATAGACGTGGCAACAATGTTTGACAATGTTGGCGGCGCAGCCAATGAAAAGAGTGGAATCACGGGATGCAGTGTTGCCAGGTCTGCGAATTGTAAGCGAGTGGTAGTGTGTGTAAGTAGCGTGTTGAATGGCATTTTTTCTGTGCTTGTTTTCATAGACGTGGCAACAAATTAGGCGGGGGTGTCGGTGCTTGTGGCGTGTTTGTGTTTATTATTGATAGTGATGTTGTTTGTGAGTGTGGACGGGAGGCGGCTGTAGTGGCAGTGCAATGACAGTTTTTACGCGGGTGTTGTTGAGTTTGGGCGTGCGGCGCGACATGAGGAGATAGCCGTGGATCGACGCGGAGGGTAAGGCTGTGTCGTGTTAGTGTGTTGTTGCAGTGTGTGTTGCTGCGTGTTGCAGCGTGTCAGTGACGTAGTAGCTGGTGACTTTCTTTTCCTGGCTTGGGCACTTGGGCACACCTTTTCAAATGTATAATAGATATCAGCAGGCACAGGGAGAAAAGACATTTCCACCGCAGTGTTGTTCTTACGGGCGATTAGGTCAGTGGTTTTCTAACTTGGGGTGCTATAACAGGTCACTTCACCTTTTGTTGTACAATATAAAAAAAAGGAAAAATAAACTTTGTGCGACTACTCCTACGGATTTTGTCCAAAACTCATGCAAATTAAATTGGTACACATCTCTGTAGTCAGATTTCGCAGATTGCATTCCGATTGGCTACGATTGTCTGCCACCAATCATGAACACAGTGCCACATCTGCACCAAATCTGAATCAAGTGCCTCTAACACCCATACAGGACACACATGCTTGACGGCTGCACCCTACTAGTCACGACTGACACAGCCCTGGATTTTTATGCTATTTCACAATAGGGGGGCCAGAGCATGAAGTCCTTGGCATTGTATTAGGCTACAAGTGAGGAGGGGGCACTAGTAACCACAGGTACTATAATGCTGTAGTTTGTGACAACTTTATGAAAATGAGAAGCACATTTTGCTGGCCAGTGGCTAATTAAATTGTTGAATGTGACAGACCTAGGGTAGCAACCACGTACTGACCATGGTATCACCGATACTGTACATAACTTGAGATTAACAGAAAGAAGACAAATCTTATCATGGATTCGCAGATGAATGAAAGGCAGCTGTAGGTAAGAAAATATTATATTATTTGGGTAATTCATGTAGGTGTTCTGTGAGCCAGCAATTTAAGTGTACAGGAGTTGTTCATACTGCCTGGTGTTAAATGTACATTAATACATTAAATGTATTAATATACAGTATTACCTTTAGCTGCCATATCTGTCAAAACGTTCCAGTCTTCCAATGTGTATGACAAGCCGTTTGTATTTTTAAACCCACCAGGAGAACTAACCATCTCTCTGAATTGATATGTGAAAAACTTTTATAGTCTATAGAGCGTCGCAGTCCCGCCCCCTTTCATGACGACGCCAGGCCCAGGAAATGAATCCCAATGCATTTTTCCCATAGACATTTCAAAAAGTATTTATTTAAAGAACTTTTAAGCGTCGTACGAAGCCAACTCGAGTCGTGACAAATCATGACAACAAATTTTGGAAGAAGAAAAACAACAAAAAAGTGTTGTAACCTGCCGTTTTTTTCTACTTTCTAATTCTTTGTTTAGCCCAAAACATTGTGTTTATTGTCATAATTTGTCACGACAAGAGTTGGGTTTGTCCGCGGCGTAAACGTCTTTAAATAAATACTTTCTGAAAAGTCTATGAGGAAAATTAACGGGGGGATTTCTTTTCCGGGTCTCTCGAGGGGGCGGGACTGCGACGCTCTATAGGGGGATACGCCCATCAGCGGCAAACCATGATGGCGAAAGTGATTCACTCCACTGCCTGCACCATTAGCAAAGGGGCCATGTTTGAGGAATACCCCAACTGAGTCAGTGAAGAAAAGTGGTAAATAAAACAGATGGAGAGAAGAACACAGTAATGATGTGAGATACATGTGAATATTTTATTGTGAGTTGGCAGCTGGGCACACCACGCTAATCTCTAGCCTGGCATGGCCAGACTAATATCACTGCGTAGATATGAAACTGAGTGTTTCATATCTAATCTTTCAAATCTTCCACAGAGTGAAATATTTACTTCCAAGGAGCTGTTACAAACAGATTCCAACACTTTGATTTGACTTTGAATAGTGTGCTCTGATTGGTCACCCACAACTCTGGGGTGAGCGAAATGTAATTCAAACTGAGGAGTGCCAGAGCAATCTCCCCAGGGATTTTTATTCCTAGCAGATTCGTCTGGTTTCCAGGCTAGCTAATCCCCACCAGGCAAAGGGAACACTTAAGGGGGGATACATTAAAAGCAGTTGGAGGGAAGGACTTAGTGATGAGGGGAGACAAAATTAAAGGGTAGTCTGTACTGTAACTACACCGGCTAGCAATGATGTTGTCGCAATAATGGAGTTCAAGAACAATGCTCATTGGGACTGTGTGCACTGAAAAAAGGATTCAGATTGTTTTTTCTCCACATGGTTTGCTGCTTCAAAGGCCTTTCCACCCCGACAAAACACAGCAGTCCAAAACAGTTTTTCTAAGTAGCCTGAAGTATGTTGTTTTTAAAGCAACAACAAAGTTAGCATTGAAAAAGATGAGACACGGACCCCAGGACAGCTGGTAGGATGAAAGTAGAACAGCTTAGACACAGCAATTTATCATGACTCACAATGTTCCAGCCATGACTAACAAAACTGTCTAGCATCAGCCAATCTAAGTGTCTCCAATGGGTTGCAATATCTTTTTTTTTTAAGTTTCCCTATTTTGGGAAACCTTTTTCGGTAAGACTGTATATTAAGGAAACACCTTCATAAAAAGGAAACATTTATGAAGTGTGTTCCTCATATTCCCTCAAGTTGAAATATCCCAACTTGAGCGAAGTTTGCTTCACCATATTATTGACACACCAATAATGGTCTTACTCTACAACTCACAGGATTGAAGGCATAGACTTGCGCTCCACAGTTGGGATGGAGCGGCCATAGTTAATGTCCAACTAGAGCAATCCTGTCACCGACCAAGAGCTCATATACAGAAAACTCATTTGGAGTCTTGGATTCCACAACACGGTGATATCTGCCATGGTTACTGGTGAAAAGACAGCACATCATCCAATTAAGAGAGTACAATGGAACCAAATGGAACCTTTTGTGCCCACCAAAATATTTGAAGTCGTGGAATGCAGGACTTGGTTAGTCTGTAGTCAAAAAACATATGAATGAAGTGACTGCAAAACATATTTTCACACAAAATTGAAGTTAAATTAACTCATTATTTTCTGAGGTTATCTGAGGAGAGACAGAGAGCTGTATAGAACAGATGCATGTTGAAGATGCTTCACTTCAGCCATGACTAACATACTTAAGGATTAGTGCATCTGGCACAGCACTACAAAACACCATTAACGTGGAGGATAGGGGGTTGCATAATCCACCTCTTATTCCACTCCAAACTCCCAGTCTACCCTGTCTCTATTAAGGCATTCATAATTCAAGAGGCAGAATCATGTTTGTCACAATAGATTCATGTTAATATTAGCGACAATACGTGGGTGCCTAATGGTGTATTGCGGGCGTGATAGTCATCTTCGCAAGTTCCTAGTATTTAGGTCATGGGGGCATTGCTTGGTCATATACTGTATGACTGTATGCACATTGCACAAGTCTCCTTTGCCTCCCTATAAAATCACATGGTTTCAGTGATTGATTGATTAAAGTATTTATTAACAATTTGCAGAATGGGTACATTTCACATAAAAGCACAACTCAATACAAAGACTGTTACTCTGGACGACACACTGATAAAGCATTACACTTGTTTACAACAGGGTCCACCATATTCAATTCATCAGAACATTTAGAGACGTACAAATATACACTTCTATATAAAAAAAAAACTGGAAATCATGTAAGGAGGTAAAAAGGGAAAAGAAACATATACAGTAAGGGGGAAAGGGAGTGGGGGGAGTTCAGATTTTACGGGGGGCGGTTTTGAATTGCAGCCGTCCGTAGGTGCCCTTTGAGAGCGGTTTTGAAGGAGTCAATGTCTTAATGTCTGTTGGTAGGGCATTCCATATTTTGGTGACATACTGTAGGAGCGAAATTAATTTAGTCCCTTGTTTGTGCCGAATCTGGGTTGCACATGGTTTGTTGAACTCCCTCTGGTGTTGTGGGTGTGAACTTCGTTGACATTAAAGTATTTAGACAGGCACATGGGTATCATGGTGGTGTAGCGAATCTTGTGGACCAGACCCATTACCAGACCCGATGCTGTACTCTGTCATCAACCCTAAGCTATTCCAGCCTGTCAAAGTGGGCAGGGGTGAGGTGTGTTCGGGGAGTGAGGCCAAGTAGTAGCCTGACCAGCAGCACTGAAAAGCAGGTTATATAACAATCCCCATTCTTACAATACAGTATACTGTAGATACTGCACATTCTTTGGGTTAGATGCAGTCATTTCAGAAAAATACTAGGGTGGCAAAAAAAGCAGTCCTAATTACCAGAAAAATAGCAAATCTCACAACGTGTGAGCTTATAGATCAGATATTTTCACAATTAAAAATAAATTAAAATATTTTTTTGAAAATGTTCACATATAAAACCACCTTCTTGGACCCCAAATGATGCCCCTTGTTAATGAACATTTCTTTCATAAGCTCAACTGGCCAACCCTAACCCTTGAAGGCTATTCAGTATGGGAATAAACATAAACACATCCATATAAGTGTTGCAATATAGAGAATTGCATGTTGCCAAAGCAAGTCTTCAAGTAGGAGTGCCAAATCAAAAGGTATGAAATCTAAAGTGTCCTTTCCCACATATAGCTGATCACTGACATATTGTTCTACTAAAATGTTTGGTGGCACACACTAACAATGTTGTAGTTCAGGGAAAAAATAAAGAAAAGAGAACTCAACAAATCACAAAACATCTACCCTCCAGTGTTACATGAGTGATGTTTTTTAACTAATGAAATTATAACATGAAGGTGAGTTTTCTTCCGCCATAGTCTGAAAACTCACCTCTTCAGACCCCACCTTAGCCCCTAGCACTGCCCTAGCCTCGCAGACCTTGAAGGCGCATGCAACGGTTAAAATATGTCATTTTAGATGTTAGGTTCTTAATTATGTATGAACCTAGTTGACTATTTATATGTATTTGATGTATTACCTTGTGTTGTTCTTGCTTACTGTATATCGCTCTGGATTAGGAGTGTCTGCTAAATGCCTAAATTGGAAAATTAGATGTGCCTCCAGTTCTATGATATGTGCAGCATTTATAATCCATTCTCTTTTCTCCACCCTAATTTGTTTATGTATTGTCTTTTGTTTATCTGTTTAGGAAAACGTGAGTAAATGCAGAGAACCAAATGGGCACCTACACAGTCAGAAAGACAGCTGTACACATGTGCCAAGTGTGTCAAACAAACAATTCACAATGGTGATTAGCTAAATGGTTTTTACACCCCTCTGTTTCTGTAATTGCATTGTATACACCCGGGGGGGAGTGGGACTACAGGAAAGGAGGAGTGTGAGAGAGAGAAAGGTTGGGAGAGCACAAGATGCGAGTGAAAGAGAGAGAAGTGGAAGGAAAGACAATGGACATAATGAATGGTTTTAAATGGTAAATGATTTTAAATGGTAAACGTGAGACGAGAGAGAGAGAGAGAGAGAGAGAGAGAGAGGGGTGCAGAGGGCATACCAGTATTGTACTTAAGGCATAATTTCAAAATGTTTTCTCTCTCTCACTCACTCATTCACACACACACTAGACATGTGGAAATGAATCGATACAAATTGGAAAATCGATATAAATGTGTGCGATGCGAGTGCATCGGTTCATTCAGTGTGTATCGGATACAATTGACGACTGAAATCGCGTTGCATCGCTCGCGGCCTATCTGCATCAGTAAAATCCATGGTTACATTGGTTTATTCTAGCCTGGCTAATAAGCCAGACTAATATCACACAACACTGTCGCGGTATATCAGTCTGGGCTGGCTCCACTTGGATTTCATTTCCCGGGGAACATTTTCTCTTTGACGCAATTGGTCAGAGCTACTGTCAGTCAAAAGTCTCAAGCATTGAACGTCACTGTACCAAAGCCCGCCTATATTGCATACCGTGTCCCGATTGGTCCGACCTGTTCTCTGCTGTAGGAAAGAGGCGTGCTACTGAGCCTCGCCAGACCGTAATCCGCTGGTAGGCAACTTTTTTTTGCCAACGGCTGATTCGGTCTGGTTTATTAACCAGGCTAGGTTTATTCATGCTGTATTTCACCTATCTTGAATGCACCATCAGCAACAACAACAAATAGACGGGACTCTGACTGACATTCATCTTCCGCAGCTACCAGCACACAGTGAGCAACTGAAGAGACATAGCCAAAGCATTTCCGGGGGTCCTCAGCCAAAAACGTTGAGAACCCCTGCCTTACAGCACTAAAGTAGCAGACCCACAAGCTCACAACGCATCGTGGATGCGACGTGTTGTGAGCTTGTAGGTCTGCTATGTTTTTACACTTTGCATAATTCTGGATTATATTAATATAATATAATAATACAGGCCAGGGTCTTCAATGTTTTTCAGGTCAAGGATGCCTTATTAGCCAAGTCAAGCAGTGACCCCCACTAGGCAATTATAAAAAAAAACTGTGTTGCTTGCAGATTAAACTAAACATAACTTGTTTGACAGCACTATCATTAGTGTGTGACATGTAAATTAAAGTTTTGTCTATTAATATTTTGGATTTATGTTAGTAACAATCTATGAATGCTATTTAACCCATTTTGGGTGGGAACCCCTTTTGGTGTTATGCTTGGTGCATTATGTTATGCTTTAGCTATTGAAAAATAGCAGATCTACAAGCTCATAGTGCGCCACCGAGTGGCGCGCTACGAGCTTGTAGGTCTGCTATTTTTGAAAAATCGAAGAACGACTGACATAGAAACATAGCTTTTTCAGAAAACTGTCAGGATGTAGAAGACATTTTTAGAATCTGATCTCAGGTCAAAATGGATTAATCTCTTAAACCCTCAATACTAAAAGCCTTGAAACCTCAAACGGTTCCTATCACACACATATTTGGCAGCCTCCCTGTAATAACTCTGAGAGGTCCGGGGCCCCTGTTGAAGACCCATGTACTACAGTATATGATTAGTAATCTAACAATTCTACAATAACCAGGGGGGTGAATCGTATCGCATCAGCAGGCATTCAATGTAATGTATCGCTGGCAGTGTATCGAGATGCGTATCGAATCAGCCCCAGTGATGGAGATTCATGCCACACCCACACACACACACACACACACACACACACACACACACACACACACACACACACACACACACACACACACACACACACACACACACACACACACACACACACACACACACACACACACACACACACACACACACACACACACACACACACACACACACGTTAAAGTCTCGACAGACATATTAAATGGATGCAGTACAAAATGTAATAATTCCTTGACGCCATTACTGAATTCATCCAATTACTCACTCACTAATGATTTACATTGCCTGAACCTCGTGATTTCACCTCACCTCTCCCACAGCAAATCCTAAGAGTTCACTACACACGAGTTGTTGAGTTGTATGTAGCTCACTTCTACGCTGTGACTACGCTGTGATTGTGAGTTTGTAGATCTGCCATTTTCAGTGTGAGACACTGTTGTACAACTTAGTATAAAGCAGGCTGGTCCATTTGGTAAGATTTGTACACGCTCACGGTAAAAATAACACAAACATTTTACTGTAAAGCATAATGGTTAAGTTTAGAAGTGTGCCTGTTCAGGTTCAGGTTCATTCATTAGTTTGTCCCCGAGGGGCGATTTGTTTTACAGCAAGCATCATAACAGGCAGACAACATAAATCACATCAAATACAGTAAAGTCACATGGTACACATAAAAACAATAAAACAGGAAGTCAGTTCAAGTTATCAGTGTAGCATTGGAATTCATCATCACTTGCAAGAACAGTTGTATATTTAAAAAAAAAATCACACCCGTGTGAACTGAGTGGTGCAGTGACGTCACACACTAACCATAGCAACCATGCTCACCTGTACGTGGGGCCACGTACAGGTACACACATACATAGATACATAGATACAGACAAAGCTGGTTATTGGAGTGGTTTGCACCACTCAAAATACAAGAAGCGACAAAGTTACCTCCTCCTCAATATCAGCATTTAAGGCCTGGATAGATACAGGCACAAAGGACAATTTATATCTGTTACTAGTGGCCCCTGGGACCTTTAGGCGGAGGCCAGAAGGGAGCAGCCTGTATTCAGAGCTGAGGGGATGCGAGTTGTCCATACAAATGCACCCGTCTTTGGAATACATGATCCAGGCTACTGAAATTTACTCCGGCTATCTTTTATGCCGTTCTCACAATCCTACTGAGGTGTTTTTTGTCCTTTAGGTTCAGGTTTCCATACCAACAAATTATGGAGGCGATAACTGACTCAATGAAAGCACTGTAGAACAGTTTCATTAAACTGAAAGTTGGCAAGCTTCCTTAAACAAAATAGGCGTTGTTGACCTTTTTTTACACAGCATTTGACAGTTCACATCAAATTTCAGCTTGCTGTCAAATGTAATGCCCAAATATATATAGGTGGTTATCAGGTCAACTTGCTCACCATGGACAACACTGCTCTGGGGAACTGGGGGGGGGGGGGGATCTCCTGAAGTCAACGCACATCTCCTTGGTTTTTGCGACATTCAATTGGAGAAAGGCATCCCCACACCAGGAGAGAAAATCCTCAAGAACTTGGCCATGACCAACTTCATCATCATCAAGCAGGCTGACTATGATGGAGTCATCAGCGTACTTAATAATGGATCTATTGGCGTGGCGACTCACACAATCATTTGTGTATAAAATGAAAGGCAGACAATACACAACCCTGAGGTGAGCCGGTAGAAGATGTTAGTGGGCTGGATAAAATTCCATTGACTTTTACCTATTAGTAAGAAAGTCAAGGATCCAGTCTACAAGACCCGCATCTAAATAGAATAAGTGAATAGGTTTGTCCGCCAGAACATGAGGCTGTATTGTAGTAAAGGCTGATGAAAAATCAACAAAGAGCAGCCTGGCGTGCTTCTTACTGCCTTCTAAATGTTTGTATAGAAGGTTCAGTAAGGTCGATGAGGCGTCTTGCACACCTCTCCTGGTTCTGTAGGCAAACTGAAAGGGGTCTAACATATGTTGTTTTAACCAATTTTTCCAATTGTTTCATAACCAGAGAGGTCAGGGCAACAGGTCGGAAGTCGTTCAGTTCCATAGGGTTCTTTATTTTGGTACCACTATGGACCATAACCATAAGGAGTTCCCAATGTAGCTACACCCAAATATGGAGTGTGTTGTCTGGAGTGTGTCTCATGCCCATGCATACACATACTCCGTTTTTTCAGGGATAACAATGTTTTCACAATATGAAACCCAACTGCTCACAACGTCTGTTAACTCATCAATATCATTAGAAGATTCCTTGAACATATCCCAGTCGGTTTACCTGAAAGGTCTGCACTTTACCTTGTTTCAATAGAGTGCGGTAGACAGGGATAAGATTAATGCAATTGTGATCAGACGAGCCTAGTGGAAGTGTGGGGGTTGAGATAAGGTTATGGTTAGACTGGCCTTGTATACGGGTTTGAGATAAGGTTATGTTTAGACTGGTCAAGTATACCTTACAGTATGTATACAGTACATGGCCACCTCTTTTTTTCTTATTCTTCTTATTCTTTTTTATTTACCACTACACCACATTTGCTGAAAATAGCCTATGTTCCATTTTCGCAAAAAGTTCACCCATTATGACATGCCCAGAATAGGGATGCTAGTGTTCACATGGTTTAGATTAGATTAAGCAGAATGAAGGTAAGGCTAACCAGAAGGATATTGATGCAGATTCACAGGGCAATGATTCTAGAGTTTATTCAATGATTCACCAGGATATTTGGGTATTGGTATACAATATATTTATTTGAAAGTGTGAATTGCTCATCCATCTGCACTCAGCAGGGCATCATTCTAGAGGAGATGAGTCAACACAGGGCGATATATATGTGTGTGTGTGTGTGTGTGTGTGTGTGTGTGTGTGTGTGTGTGACGTGCGTGTGCGTGTATTGATTCGATACACGTCTCGATACACTGTCAGCGACCGATACGATACATTGAATCCCTGCCGATACGATGTGATTTGATGTCGATTAAATTCTGGACAATGCAATGTGATTCGATGCGATTTGATGGCGATTCAACACAGGATTTATATTAAAGCCCACATTAATTTCCCAAAACATGTATCACGAATCATATAGGATATCATTATTCAACAGGGGGTCCGGAAACCCTACAGGGTCCTCGAGTTATTACAGGGGGGCTGCCAAATATTTGTGATAGAAACCTTTTTTATTTTCCAAAGGTCAATTTGAGGTTTTGTGTATTGAGGGTTTAAGAGATTAAATATCATTCATGGATTACTAACATTAATCCAACATATTAATAGAAAGGATAATGAAACAAATAAACACAAAACATTAATTTACATGTCATACACTGATAATAGTGCTGTCTATGTTCAGTTTAATCTGCAACACAGTTTTATATAATAGCCTATCTAGTGGGGGTCCCTGCTTGATCCCACAACTAAGGGGTCCCTGACCTGAATAACATTTAAGACACTGGCCTGTATTATTATATTATTATTAGTATAATCCAGTATGCAATCTTCGGGCAAAATGTTGTAAAAACATAGCAGACCTACTCATAATAACTCATAATGCGTCACGTCCATGACGCCTTGTGAGCTTGTGGGTCTGCTATTTTAGGCACACGTCGTGCTGCGATGTTTAAATTAGGTTTCTCTCTCTGAGAGAACAGCAGCAGACAGACAAGCTGCATGCACAATGAAAAGTTGTGAAACAGTGAAAAAAAACAGCGTTGTTACAAAATGATATCAATTGCATCGGAGTCTCGGCAAGAAGAGCAAACGGCTGTGGATCATTATCACTCAGCGTGCTACAGTGACGAAAACTGATTTCATGAAGCTATAAATGGTGCTTCCCTTGCATTTTTAATCTGTGGGGCAATGTCTGTAGTTGTGGGTTCTGCATAGTTACTTTGTAGTCTGCACGTATAGGTTGGGTTCACTCACTGCGCTGCGGAAGATGAAATGTCAGACTCAGAGAAACACAGAATAGGGTGAAATACAACATGAAACAAACGATGTAACCATGCAGACACGCAGCGAACGATGCATCGCGTGTGCTCCAAGGCGTAATGGCGTATATATTGTATCTAAATATGAATTATGAACTACTGCAATTTCCAAATCGCAGAGGCTACAATTCATGCATAAACGAGAGGCGGGATTTGAATGGACCGGCCGGAGGCTCATGTCACAATGACTCGACCATAACCATAAGGAGTTCCCAATGTAGCTACAGTTGGAGGCCATCGATATTGTCCTTTTCTTTTTGCTGAGGTTTGCGTGATCTGCGCAAAAGGACTGTAAGAGCCATTTCTTTTCTGTTCATTTTATTTCTATGTTTTTTGATGACGTCATTTTCAAGGGCTTGGTCAAGGCCAAGGTTGGCCAGGATACTTAATGAGATCCGATTGAATACTCTGGTGTTGTCCTGATGTGAAGGCGAACAGTTTTTTGACTGTGAGACAGGCTGTTGATTGATATGGTTTTGACACTCTTTTGTTTTATTTAATTACAAGTTACAGTGAATAAATATCATCTTTGAACTTTAAGTCAACGTTTGTACATCAGTCTTTTTATCACACGTCATGACTAGACCCTCGGCATCGGGCAGCCAGTAGCCCAAAGTTTAGGACTTTGACGCTACAAGGACAGTTTTTGGGCAGGAAGCCCTTTTGGTGTTTTAAACATTATGTTATAATTTAGCTATTGAAAAATAGCAGATCTACAAGCTCATAGCGCGCCACCGAGTGGCGCGCTACGAGCTTGTAGGTCTGCTATTTTTGAAAAATCGTGAAAATATTTATTTCAGAAAACTGGAGGATTTAGAAGGATTTTTTTTAAATTTTGAGGTCAGGCCTAAATGGGTCAAATGATAAGGGACAATGTTGGTGGCACCCAACTGTACACCCAAATATGGAGTGTGTTGTCTGGAGTGTGTCTCATGCCCATGCATGCACACACGGACGCACGCACGCATACACACAAACAAATACACACGAGCATGCACGCATATACACAGGAGATTCATGCAAAAAAAACAAATACATATAAACATACACACACGATGAGCTTTCTGCCACAGTGAAACGCAGTACAGACAGTGTTTGTGTCAGGGGAGAGTGAGCATGAAGACTGACAGAATGGCACAATAAAAGAGAATGAGAGGGCGAGGGGCTATGCAACACATTGAGAGAGAGAGGGGGGGGGGGGGGGGGGGTCAGCTATGGAGAGCCAGTGAACTGTAACAATAGAATAAAATAGACTTTACAGACATCAAATACTGTAGGTTCAAATGGACATCAACACAAGTGCGCACGCGCACGCACGCGCACACACACACACACACACACACACACACACGCACACACGCACGCCCCCCCCCCCCCCCCCTCCTCGGCCGGAACATTATGCATTGCTTTGAAGTTTCTCCCATCATTAGCATGATTATATAGATGAATTGCACTCATTGCATGTGAATGCAGACTAGAATATCACTTGACTGCATTTCAATGTTTGTTCAGCAGATTTGCATTATCTCCCTTTTCTGAATAATAATAGTAATGGAATATCATGTTGAATTCTGCCTACTAGTGCGGGGGGGTTGAGAATGCCTAGAGAGCTGAAAATAGTTGTGAAATGTCATGCTTCTTATTTCAAAATAATTACTGAAGGGCAAGAAATCATGTACAGTATGTGAGCCTCCAACTTACAAAATAAATAAATACCCCACCAGAAAACAGTATGTATTTATTTTTACTAGCAGGATTTTACTTTTATTTAAAAAAAATCACACCCATGCGAAGTGAGTGGTGCAACTCCGTGTGGGGTTCCCCGGGAGTTCCAGGCCCACAGGAATGCACCCAGGGTGCCGGCCCGGTTCCGGCAAGCCGCCCCGCTTCCAAAACGGTCCAGAAATGACAGTTACCGCGTGGGGGTCCCCAGGGGGTCCCCGGAATATCCAGACCCCCAGGAACGTGCCCAGGGGGGCGAGCCGCCCCGCGTTCGATATGGTTGAGAAATGACTGTTACCGTGTGGGGGTCTCCAGGGGGTCCCTCTACTGTACTGTACTGTACTGTACTGTACTGTACTGTACTGTACTGTCACACCCGAAATCATCATATATATATAGTTAATATTTCGTGCTCGGACACAGCCAGCCAGCGACCCACATAGCTGTCTATAGGAGTGGTCGCACCACTCAAAAATAATAATAATTAATTAAACAGAAAACAGAGCAATGACACACTAACTTTTCAGCTTGAGACCCAAAAGAGTTATTTAACGTAACCCTGCGACCCACTGATAGAGAAAACAGCAGATTTTCAGCACAATTAGCTCTCAAAATAAAAACCTTTTTTGGGAGTATTATCTCTGTTTCCCTGGAAATCGTGGGGTTGTCTGACCGAGACATTAGCTAGTCCCTGTTGATTCAACTAGCCCAGAGCTGTGCAGCCAACTTGAGCTAATGAGCTAAATAAAGATTGTGATTTCATAAACAGAATAATAGGTCATTATCTGGGGCGGCAGTGGCTCAGGGGTAGAGTGACCGGATGGCAACCGCAAGATTCCCAGTTCGAACCCGGGCTCCACCAGAGTTAGTGTCGAAGTGTCCTTGAGCAAGACTCTGAACCCCTAATTGCTCCTGATGTGCAGGTTGGTGCCTTGCATGGTTTTGAAATTAAAAGAAGTATGCAAATCAAGATGTGATTGAAGACATTCAGAATGTGCATGTCTATATGTACACGCTTGCGAGCACAAACAAAGAGACAGACAGACAGACAGACAGACAGACACGAGCACACACACACACACACACACACACACACACACACACACAGTCATCCAGGGACAAACATGCTGTGTTCTGAGCATCTGGCCTGCTCTACCTGCACCACTGCTTGCTGCAGCTGTCTCTCACACGCTATACATCTGCAGTCAGTCTCACACCAGCGATCATGCCTCTTCTCAAAGCCTCATGTCAGTCTAGCTCTGACGCACACGCACACAGTCACACACACAAATGCAGACAAACATACTTAGGGAAACATACAATTGTTTCTCATTCCATCGACTGCCCCCCCCCCCCCCCCCCCCTCTCTCTCCCTCTTGTTCTGCATCACTGCCCAGGTACAGTACAGTTGTCACGGGTGCTCTCACTCTCTCCCTTTCACAAGAGGATGCCAATATGCTCTCGATCACACACACACACACACACACACACACACACACACACACACACACACACACACACACACACACACACACACACACACACACACACACACACACACACACACACACACACACACACACACACACACACACACACACACACACACACACACACACACACACACACACACACACACAGCTAAATCTCCACAGAGAAAAGAACATGGCCCAGCACATCTGTCAACAACACAACACGCAACTATAATACATATCTCAAAGGACATTATGATGCAATACTGTACTCAGTACGGACTGTACTCTAACGTTGTTGAAGTAGGACTCATAAAATGTCCCTGGGACCCATCTAAAAGACCACCCCTGGGTCCCGGGACCCATTACATTGAAAACCTAATTACATCACTGCCCTTTGAATTTAGGGTTTCTTCCTGGAGGCTGAAACCTTGACAGTCAAACGTGCCAATGAAAAAAACCAGTGACATCACAATATCATCCCCTCCCCTAACCCCTCCCCCTTTATCATACAGCAACAGCTGTGGGTGCGGCTTCAGTTCAGGTGGATCACCACCCACCAGGCAAGCCAACCATACTTAATGAACTGGTGGGCGTGTCCACAAAATAAAACGTAATTTTAACAAATACTGTACACTTTTTTGAAAAAGAACTTCCTATATATTAATAATACCTAATGCCTGGACCAGTGGACCATTAGGCCAGCAGCACCCCAATAAGCCTGATGATCACGTTTTAGGGTGGGAAAAAAAACACGGCACTCCAACTTTAAGTGCTTCATATACGGTACAGTGAATTCTGCAGTCCTTACGAGTTGACACACAAGCAGTCGCGCGCGCGCACACACACACACACACACACACACACACACACACACACACACACACACACACACACACACACACACACACACACACACACACACACACACACACACACACACACACACACACACACACACACACACTTCAAGCCCTTGCACACATGTACTGTATGCATGCAAATACTTTCAGACCATTGTCATGACATGTACACATTCGCACACAACACACACACGCGTGCACAAACACAGTAGGTGGTAGTTCTAAAAAGGAAGTGGTGATGACAACTGTGAAACGGGTAAACAAAACAGGAGAGGAACAGCCATTCAGAAACAGAGATGCTTAGAATTCCTTCTCCATAGAAATGGCATCATTGCCAAATAAGAACCAAGTTACGCCAGGACACTTTTTTTTCTCCAATCTCTCCACTCTTTGTTCAGCATCCCAAAAACAGAAATCTCTCTCGCTTCTCCCTAAGCCACAGATCTCGTTATCGCCCTCTCTCTCACTCATTTCCTCCCAAGAGTGAACAGAGACACTGCAACAAGAAAAGAAACACTGCTTCTATGTGAGAGCAGGATCCTTCTCGTTCGCCTCCTTCCTTAACGACACCAATCCTCCTGTATTTTAAACAAACAAATATCATCCAGTCCAACCGTCTTCCGCACTCTCTAACTATTTTTGCAATGCTCAATCTCATCTCACACAAATGTTGACTTTCCTCTCCTGTCTTCTGCCACTTTGTAATGCTTGATTATTGCTCCAACTCTGTCACAGAGAGGAAGCACCCTGGCCCAAATGGGGTTTGAGGGGGAACATTAGCCAAAAATAGCAGATGTACAAGCTCACAATGTGTCGCGTTGCGGCGCATTGTGAGCTTGTAGAACGGTTAATTTTGGCGAAGAGATTTGGTGTTGATGAAAAAAGCGATCCAAGTACATTTTAACTCAAGTCTGTTTCTCTAAGAATAGGGTTACTTAAATCAACTCATTGTCTAAAGAAATTACATATTTGAGTTCCTTTATGATGCAAGTTCAAAGGCTGAAGGTAGCTGCCAAAACCTTATCTCTCCAATCAGCTTTTCGGGAGAAAGTGTTTGTGTAGTTTTTAAACTGCCAAATTGCCGATTGTTTAATTTGGTCTGTCAACCAGAGAAATACATAAGGGCAACATTTAAAAAAAAAAATCTGTGCAACAGCCATGTCAGAAGAAACTGACTCACAGAACATGTAATGTTTTTCATTTTTCAGTATTACTTACCTGGCACGTATTATTTGTGTAACTTGTATATGGCAAATTATTTTTAATAGTCAATATCAAGTGATTCTAATGTTTTCCACAATTCCCAGTACTCAATATGAATTAACTTGTGTACTAGAGGTTTGCCTTGGTGCAGAAAACAAAGCATTATTAGTGGAGTAAGTTTATGAATGGAGAAGAGACATCACATACAGTAGGGTGTTATCCACACAATGCCATTTTGAATCTGAATTTGACATTTAAATTGATTGAAAAGCTATGAATGATGCAAATTAATCTACCAAGCATTGAGCTCCTATTAAAACATATGCTATGTGATCCTCCAATGATTGATGTCATAATGGGCTCATTGTGTGTGCATACTGTATGTGTGTATGAGAGAGACAGACAGACAGACAGAAACCTAGAGAGAGAGAGAGGGGGAGAGAGAGAGAGAGAGAGAGAGAGAGAGAGAGAGAGAGAGAGAGAGAGAGAGTTTATGCTGGTGTGTGTGTTCACAGCAAAACACTCAGTGCTCATTGTCTCCACCAGGCCGAAGGCATGGGGAGAGAGTATGTTTTGCACTCCGTCCGTCCGTCCGTGTGTCTGTGTGTGTGTGTGTGTGTGTCCATCCTTCCGTCTGTGAACAGCTAATCTCTGGCACTGTTAACCCGGTCGATGCCAAATTTTGCACACACACTCCCTGGATGTCAACGATGAACCTCTGCCCCAAAATTTCCAGAACGGCCTGTTATAGCGCCACCAAGAGGCCGCCGCTTTGTGCAAAACAAGTTTTTGGACTGTACACCTACAGATTTTGTCCAAACATCACGCAAATTGGTACACAGTCTCTCTAGGACTCCATCCTGATTGGCTAAGATTGGCTTCCAAAGTTCGCAGGAGTGCTCAGTTTCAAACAAAATGCTGCAAATCATGAACACATTGTGCACGCACATTCCCACTAGGCCGAGGAAGAAATGCCACATGAACATTTTCAACTCGGCCTCATGGTGGCGCTATAACTAGCTGAAAAGTGTTTTTACCTCTAACTGCACAGATCTATGGATAACTTTGTATGCCAACTCCCTATAGGCCAAGGAAAAACCTTTGCCTGGAGTTTTTCACATCTGCTCTTTATAGCGCCACCAGGAGGCCGACATATGTAAAACACATTTTCTAATATTACTCCTTCAGATTTTATCCAAATTTCACGCAAATCGGTACACATGCTCTCCATAGTCATGTGATCAAGACTTCTCATTTCTCATAATCCACCCTCATTGTATGGCTTCTAAACTTTTCAGGAGTAGCCACAACTACTCAACGCAGCGTCCGATTGTGGTGAAACTGTGCATGCATATTCCCACTAGGCGTTTGGAAGAAATGCCACTTGACAGTTTTCAAATCAGCCTCATGGTGGCGCTACAACAGGCCAAGCCGCATCACACACACACACACACACGTTTATATTGCTCCTAAACATTTTGCCAAACATCACACACAAGTCACACACACTCCTATCCTCCTGGTGGAGACCTGTGCCCAGAAGGGCACTTTTTCTAGTTTAACGGCTGTGCAGTGTGTATGCATCTAACTAGCTGATGTGTTTCTGATGCACGAGGAGTCAGTAACATGCACTCTAAACATCAACACATGTGCACTGTGCATACTGTATCTAGCCCTGCCATGAGTGGCTGATAGATTTCACTCTTTCAGATCCGTATTAGACAGAGGCACTCAAAGCAATCAACTCTGTGCAAGACATTCTTTAATCAAGTTTAATATTTTACATCGGGCTCAATATAACAGCAAGCAAAGCAAGCTAATTTAGACCCTATCTGACCTATCTGGCAACCTGTCACAAGTTTCAATCTTCACTTACACATTCCCTCTTCTTCCTCGCTTATATTTAACTTTGGGAGTGTAACCAAATATGGACCCACTAGTTCACCCAAGATGGCTCGGTTCAATATATTTAACATAATTCCTGCTACTATATCCTTTATTTTCTACGTTTTTACATATTTTTGTATATTGTTTTTTTCCACCGTTGCCAAGTCCCGGCGGTTAGTTCAGTTGGAACTGGATACAACCAAAACATTTCCGGGGTTCCGGACAACATCAACGCTGATTGGCTGTCAGGACTCAGGATGAGATGACACACACACACACACACACACACACACACACACACACACACACACACACACACACACACACACACACACACACACACACACACACACACACACACACACACACACACACACACACACACACACACACACACACACACACACACACACACACACACACACACACACACACACACACACACACACACACACACACACACACACACACACACACACACACACACACACACACACACACACACACACACACACACACACACACACACACACACACACACACACACACACACACACACACACACACACACACACTTGAGCCATTGCCATGCAGTGCACGGTGCTGTGGTAGATGAGAGGCACGCAGGCTCCCCCCCATCTGCATGCTGATCATTAGAAGAGAGAGAGGAGAGAGATACAGTAGAGAGGGATGTACCACATTCCAGCAGCGCAATTATATGTAATGTCTGCAAGTTAAAAAAGGTTTGCTGCTGTTCAGATCAATGCCTCAGAGAATGCTAACAATAGATAAAGAAAGGTTGATAGTTCCCAATACAGAGATACGGGCTGCGAGAGATGGCACTGCTTCTTATCTTTCCACCTCTCTTCTCTCTGTATTTTCCTTCTTCTTACTCTGTCCCTCGTTGACACATGCACGCACGTCTGTCCATCTCCCTCTTCAGCAGCAAAAGAGATTAAACAGGGAATACTTGTGACATGTCATTGTGATGCCAGTGCTGAATATAGTAACCCTGCATTAATACTCGCACATTCAATACTCGCACAGTCAATACACGGTTTGGCTGCCGGTTTAAAGAAATAACCTAATTTTAAACTTTATAATTTGCTTTCAATTGGTTTCGGTGAGCAAAGGTTTCAGGGTTTGTCTGGCATTTCCATCACTTGCTGAGGAAGCATGGAAAGAGACAGATGAGGAATGAGAAAGAGAGGTGTTGTTTTTGGGGCGATAACCTTTTGATGTTATTCACAGGACTTGTGGTCAGCAGGGAAATGAACTATTGATTAAAGAAATAATGCGGGACCTACTCGATTTAAATAACCACCCACTTGCACTTCTTCCAGAACATACACAAACACAGGTACGCAGGTGTGTGCTCACAATCCACACACACACACGTTTATCCCATGAAAAACAATCTACCAAAATCATAGGCTACTGCTTACAGGATGTTTCTATACTATATCTAGCAAGGGAGAAAAAAGAGATTTTCCACTACATGCAGCTTTTGCTGACTTCCCTACTAATTGGACATCACACAGTTGCCTGGCTTCAACTACAGGGTTAAAGAGGGCAAGCCAAGCTCGCTCATTATCTATGTAACTAAATTTGCCCCCACTTTTCTGTGTCTTTCCTGGACCTCTGTGTAAACTGGAGGTGATTTGGTGTACTTCTCTAGTAATCATTAATGAAGTCTACATTTACAGAATGAACTGACATGGGACAGAAAGGTATAGAAAAATACAATAAATATTCTGCTGTCTCAAACATAGTGTTTGCATTACTAATCTGTGGCTTAGACTATACTGCACTAGACTCTGATGACCAGCTAAAAACAATTATAAAACTCGGATTCTTCTCTAAAGTAAAATCCTGTTTGTGGACACACATAAAACAACAATAATTGTGCTCAGTGGCAAACCATTCTCTCGCCTATTAGTTCTACTGTGTGTAGCATAGGCATCTGTGCAACGGATTAATTAGCCAAATCAAAATAACACGCAAGAGAAGTGAATGTTACATAATAAGCCCAGTAAGGTTAATTGGCTTGTGCTAATCTAGACCTAGTGACCCAATAATGTAGACCCAGTTATCAAGAAACTAACCTTGCTCTATACCAGGCAGGCACCTCAAATCTATACCAAGAATCTAGACTCACGTACTACACCCGCTGCTGCTGCTGGCCTGTGGCTGATCTACGTACAACATGATTGAGCCTTATTTGAGCAGCCATCAATGTTTATGTAATGCTGTATAATGTCTATAGGCCTATGACAGTTGGACAAAAGCGTGAGTTTCCGTCGAACGTTGCGAAGTTCACTAGAGCCGACTCAGCCCCGTTCGAGTTGCAACCCAATATGGACAGAATAGTAAATTCTTACCACCCCAAGGCAATGCCAACGCCGATCAACACGGCTGGCAGTGAATACAATTACCAAATATAGCTGCAAGCAGCGATACGACGGGGCCAAGCCATAAAGTTGGAGACTGGAGATGACGTCACTTTTTTGTTACGCTGATTGGCTGACGGGGTTGTCTGTCAACACTGTACTCCAGCAGCCAACCATGCATTAGCAGGGTTCAGACTCCACACAAATGAATGGAAATGCAATTTCAAGGGGGGGGGGGTGGTTAACCAATAACCAGGCTATGGGAATCCCAGGAGTGGATAGTAGAAAGAAATATTATAAAGCCTGCCGTTTCTATATGCTTGGATTCCCCTTCCCCATCGATGATATCACTATGCAGAACTATCCACTACCCAGTCAGCCCTCCTCTGAGACACAAAGTGAGTAGACAAAAATGGTACCGAAGCCGTAGGCCCTATAAAGATAGATTGAAAGTGTGTGAAGTGGTCCTTTAAGTGTTATTTGTGTCATCTCACATGTAAAGGTGTCAGAATACATTTTTCTTGGAACTTTGCCTGGTTTTAGCCCTGTGTATTGTTCACAAATTGGATAACACATATTCGCAGTCAACTTGACCTGCATAAATCCTATTCACTTGGCCAAACTGCTGTCATATGTCATAGCAGCCTAATATGAAACATCACCTTGGTCTGCAGCCCAGAAAGAACTAGGCCTACAGCCCATCCGGCTGTAGGCAAACTGCATGCTCCGCCTAGGTGCCTGCCAAACTGGCCGCGGTGTGTTCCGTAAATCAGCAGGCGAGGGCCTCACGAGGGTCTAACTAGTTCAAACAGAAATGCGTTATAGTGCTCACATCTTGGCAGCAGCATAATGCAGTGGCTTAGATTAGATCGGTGAGCTAATAACATGCTGTGTCCCTGTTTGACTAGCCTGTGTGCATGTCTTAAATGTGCGTGTAACATCCTTGGGCCATGTGCGGTCGGCACGAGAGGTCTCCACAGACAGAGCCAAATTAGCCATTGGACTGGTGGGGCCGCGGCCCAGGGGCTGTTGGCCCTCAGGGGAAACTGGATTGTGCGGTACTGGGTTTGAGGCCCTGAAAAGGGCTCCTGGGGACCTTCATTGGCTGTTGATTGTGTTAAATTTAGGTCAAAAAGATGATAAAAAAAAACAGAAAACAAAAAAATCCATTCGTGTGCAATATGGCCCCCCCAAAAAAATACTGGCCCCGGGGCCCTCGTGAGGGTTAATCCGTCCCTGTCCACAGACCAGGGCTGCAAACATTGGACTGTGAGAATCCAGGAGATGTTTTGAGGGGTGAGAGAGGACTCCTCAAGCATGGGGTTTTCCTCCAGAAACTTTTTAACAGTTTCCTGTGTTCTGGTGAATTTGGGGAGTTTGTTACTTTTATCATGCAGGCTTGCTAGCATTGGAAAATGATGGGTAGAGTTTAAGCCATTAAAACGCAAAACGTAGGTCTACAGAAATTGATTTGATGACTGAAGCAATGTAAGACCCATCTTTCATAATAACCAATAACCATTAAGTGAACATCTCTGTATGATTGCATGCACTGCCCACAGTGCCCAGAGGGGTCCCCCAAAAAAAACGTTTTGATGTAGATCTAAGTTCCTGTGTTCTAGTGAATTTGGGGACTTTGATACCGAATCCAGGAGAAAATACAATGCAGGGGTCCTGCATGCATGTGCCCGAAATGCAGGAGACTCCTGCAGGATCCAGGGGTGTTGGCAGCCCTTTATGCCGGTAGCTCGGCGCGAGCGCGCGCCTAAGTGTGTTGTTGGAGCCGTGCATGTCACACTACTCTCTCCCGGTCTCCCTGGTCTGTCGCCCATTTGAGGGAGGCCACCGAGCTGTCCAACTATGTGTGCCCACCACCACCTCGCGTTCTCTGCCTGCAAGACATGCTCGCTGTTTGTCGCCCTCTCTCTCCCCCTCCCCTCACCGAGGTTGCCAGAAGAGCTGCCACATATCGTATGTAAGGATAGGATACATCCCCGATGTCGAAATCACACTGACTCAAAACAACAGTGCCACACTTTGCCCCTATATGGAATGCAATTACAGATTAATTAGCTTCAAGTAAAACAGTAAATCGCCCCCCGCACCTACAAATCCCTTTGCCATGCGGGACAGCATTACGCCACCCAAACCACCTGTTTAAATATCGCGCAACCCACCGCCAATGACCAGAGACACACGACACGGACAACTCGCACTTAGTAATGAGCCCATTTGGTAGGCTAGGCATTGACGGTTGTCACATTTATTGTGATTGGCCGCGTGAGAGTGGGCTATGATCGATTTAGAACGTGTTACTGTTCATATAATATCTGAATTGGATAACACGGTGGGAATAGTGAGCAATTCGGGGAGATAGAGGCGAGCTTACATAAGCAGTGTATTGCCAAAAGACCCCCAATACAGCTTGAGCTGCCAACTTCATCTGTAAGGGTGCGCACACTGCATGGCGCATAATAAAGGAGATGTGGAGATGTAATAGACAGTTCGGGTGTTTTCCCCCGTGATACCATAATACCAATATATGAATGGAAAATAAAATAAACATGTGCAGTCTATTCAATTTCAGACGCATAGTGAGCCTGGATGTGGCGATGAATTTAGTAGCAGAAAGGCGGAGTAACTTACCAATGTGGATGATTGAATCGGAGAGCACTGGCTCCAACTCCCGGCTCCAAAAAACGACCAACAGCATCACAGTCGAAACAACTTTCATGTTGCCTCCGCAAGACGATTTCTCCCCAAAACCGAGTAAAAGCCAAAGCTCTCTCGCCTAGAGCAATAGTTGTTTCCCCTCCTTCACTTCTTATTCTTCTTTTAATCCGGAGGCTCGAAGCTTTCCTAGTCCATAGATGGAATTGTTCGGAAATATCTTTCGGGATATAGGCTTTCTTGGCTTGAAAGTGGGCTTCTTCTCAGCTGGAAGAAATGAGTGATCACAGAATGGTCGGCTACCCTGTTGAAATCCCCCTTACATCAAACCATGCTGAGACAGGAGGAGATATGCTGGCTATCCGAGTCGCAGAGCGACTGCATCCAAACGCCGACGCATTAAAGCCGAGCTGAGGGTCTGGAAAACCTATCAGCTAAACGGGGAAATGATTCAGTACACAGTCAGTAAGGTGGGGGACACTTCCTCTCTTGTTTGCGTTTCTGGTTTTCAGGCTCCCCGTTAATGACCCAGTCGTGATTCCTGCTTTTTTCAGATCCCCGACGCAATTATAAATCCCACTAAAACACCCGGAAACCTCAGCTGACCAAGCCAACAGACAAAACTTACATTTCACCTCTCGGGTTTTCTCCAAGCCAACATTCAAATGACAGTGATGCCGAACAGATACGAAAAAAATCGAATTACTTTTATAATATCAAACGAGGAGAAGCAGTGCCATATTATGTCATTACCACGTACTCCCAGGCTATTCCGAAATGTTCTTATTTCCGCCTTTCCCCCCTACGGGCGCACAGAGGGAGAGAAAACCACGAATCATGTATGGGGAGAAGAGACAGCTCCTATCCGGCGGCGACGAAGCTTTTCTGCGACAGAAATAAATGTCAGTGGTAAAATTCACCAAGGATGACGGCGGCAGTTCGCTCCAGCCCAGCACGCTCGGTGGAGGTATGCCGCGTCCGTGTCCGTTTGGATGAGAGGGAGGGATGGAAAGAGAGGGAGGGAGGGAGGAGACCAGAGAGAGAGGGGAGAGGGAGAAAGAGACTAGAGAAGCAGGCAAGCAGCAACTATACAGCAAAGAGCAGCAGCAGTTGCCAGCCGTGCGCACATCGACTGTCTGGAATGGAATTACCTTGGAAGAGAGAGAGAGAGAGAGAGAGAGAGAGATGCGAATTTGGGCGGGCATACTGATGAGGAAGAGGCTGAGAGAGAGAAAGACCAAAAGAGAGAGAGAGAGTGTGTGTGTGTGTGCGCTTTGTCAAGCATGTTTTACAGTCTTGTACAGGCAACTGTAGATCTACACAAGTTCCTGTTCTCCTTAAAATTTAGAACAAGCTGTTGTCTCAAATTCTGCGTAGCCTTTTACTGCAACTTGAAAAGGAAGTAGAGCACTGCTGTTGCATCGTTTGGGGAGGATCCTGCATTAATCTATCACCCCTTTCTTCTGCAGGCCACTTTGATTGGTTGTGCAGCTATTTGTTTCAGTTTGTTCCCTGATGGTGATTGTGAATACATGCTTTTGTAGGGACAATATAACCCCCATATCATATTCATCCTATGCTCTTTCCTTCCCACATAGATCAATCTATCTCTCATTCATCAGTCTCACTATTTATCTATCATTTCCACGCATGCTTCAAGTCCCCATGGGGTTTGTCTTAATCTGCCAGAGACCTTGGATTAGGGATTAGGAGGGTTTGGTGCTTAACACCATCATGGGAGGGTGTTTGTAGGCATTCAAGGAATAGGAGGATTAAATTGACAATGATACTGAAGAGAACAGAAGTGAAAGCCTGCCTATACTGTATCTCTCTTTTTATCAAAATTATCCATTGTTTATATCACTGATGATTTATTGAATCAGGCACCTCGAAATGAAGATCAGTTTTTGAGGGGCAATAGCCGATAGCCCCTCCTAAATCCAGCTTTTGGTGTATGTATGATGATGTACGATGATAAGAGCGCCCCTCACTTCACACAGGTGTGATCTTTCTCATTATCACGGGGCACGAAGGCACTGAGAAGATGGTAAACATTTTAAATTAAACAATTTGCATATTGGCAGTTGGCGCGCGTGCACAGTCTGCACACACACACACACACACACACACACACACACACACACACACACACACACACACACACACACACACACACACATACCACACACACACACACACACACACACACAAATACATAAATGATAATGTTCATAAAATATAACATGCATTATTGGCAAATTAATAAATTATAAAAAATCTATGTACTGTATCTAAGAAAGTAGCTTTTGTGGCTGCTGTTCATGGTCCTTTTGTTTTACTACTGTTGTTTCACAAATGTTTCTTATCAATTTCAGGTTATAAAATAAACGTTCAAGCCTCTTCCTAGGCTCTTGAATGAAAATTAATAAACATTCACACAATTATATACATGCACAAAGATATTCCACATCGTCTGTAAGCAAAACTCAGTTTTTGATCCAAGAAACAGAATATGTACAAATTAATTCAGTTGGAAGGTTATTTGGGAATATACAGACTCATCCATTAAAACCATCAATACAGTTGTAAATATTTAACACTGTGATTAGCCTGTGACCTCCGGTTAAGGGTGTCTGAGTTTGGTCTTTATTTTCATCAAATAATCCGTTGGGATGGATTTATTTGCTCCGGGTGGACTTTTTACTTTAGAGTCTTTAGTAGAGAGAACTTTGACTGACTGGCCAGCACTCTGAAATCCAGGAGAATATCTGTGCTGCTGCAAAGAGATGTGAAATCCAGGAGAATATCTGTGCTGCTGCAAAGAGATGTGAAATCCAGGAGAATATCTGTGCTGCTGCAAAGAGATGGCAGAAATCCAGGAGAATATCTGTGCTGCTGCAAAGAGATGGCAGAAATCCAGGAGAATATCTGTGCTGCTGCAAAGAGATGGCAGAAATCCAGGAGAATATCTGTGCTGCTGCAAAGAGATGGCAGAAATGGAAACTTGTGTGGTATTTTATTTAGTGCCTAGCATTCCTGCACAGGGGAGATCAAGCTCTTCTTAAGACGTATTTGAAAGGGAAGGTAACCATATATGTAATGTAATAATAATAATATTAATAATAACAATCGAGAAGTTGTACCCAACACACGGACAAGGGACCCAAAGTCAACAGCTACGTCATGACGAGACCGCCCTACTCACTACTGCAACGCCGTCCTTCACACGGCAGTGACGTCACACACTTACCCTCCGCGTCGTTTGGCCGCTATCTCCTCATGTCGCGCCGAACGCCGAGCCTCAACACCACCCATGGAACAATGGTCATTGCACTGCCACCAAAGTCGCCTCCCTTCCACACTCACGCCAGCAATGCATTTGTTTACTACAAACACTATCGCCCCAAGCACCCACACCCCCGCACGCACACACTCACACACACAGAACACTGTCGCCAGGTCTATGAAAACAAGCCCAGAAAAAATGCCATTCAACACGCTACTTACACACACTACAACTCGCTTACAACTCACGGACCTGGCAACACTGCATCCTGTTTTCCCATTGGCTACCGTTGCTAATTTTTTGCCACATCTAAGAAAACAAGCCCGTAAACCGTGACTTCCTACAGCCTACTTACACACTACTTACCACTCGCTTACAATACGTGGACCTGGCAACACTACATCACATCTTCCCATTGGCTCAAACCCCACCACGTGACCCACGAGTTTTCATGTTACCTTTCGGACTTCCGAAAACACCACCGGAAGTTACACACACACACACACACACACACACACACACACATGCGCATGCGCTGCAACACAAAACAGCTGCGTACAATGCAGTGTCACTGCAGACACATGGGTTCACAGTACACTGTGTGGAGGACTTCTGTATATTGCAACGCGGGGGGACTTTAACTGACAAGTGAGAGAGTGTGTGTGTGTGTGTGTGTGTGTGTGGGGATTTTGGATCGCATCGAGATGCAGCTGAAATGGCACACACACACACACACACACACACACACACACGCACACACGCCACAAAACGCGCAGTCGCCTGCCAAGTTCTTAATCTGCGCATTATTTATTTCCCAGTCCCACCACGGACTCACACGCGCGTGCGTGTGCAGTTTGATTTCAGCATCACTAATCAAAATAATACAAAACAAGTTAACAACACATAATAATAATAATAACCCATCCGTTACTACATGTCTGTCAAATCCCGCAATTTCCTTCTTCCCATATTGTGCTGCAACGTAACTCTAGGATGAGCCGGCCGAAGGGCGGCGAAATTCTAGTAATAAACATTTCAGCTCATGTTACACATATATTCGATAAACCCCTTACGATGAACCATTTCTATTTCAAGGGGGTTCTTAACACAAATACATACATAAAATACAATGCATAAAATACAATACCTATATCAAAACATCATGCCAATATAGATACAATCTAACCTGACTCCGCCAGCTGGTGGCAGCAGTGAGTTCCTCCTCCTGCTCCCATCTGGTCTCTCTCGGGCAGAGACAATGCGCTCCGATCAAATGCTGATCGGAGCAATATGCGGCCGTATGCGGCCGCTAGAGGCGGGATCAATGTGAGAATATTGTAGCTGTGCCACAGCGCAAATGTAAACACAACCTAACAGGACTACAACTCGAAATTATTATGGAGATATCAGATTTTTGTCTTGCTTCCGGGTTCATCGTTTCTGCCTGAGAGACACCAGATCAAGGTAGGAGGAGGGAACTTGTGAACTCAATACTGCCGCAATCAGCGGAGTCAGGTTATATACAATCTCCCCCAGGCCAACATAGTGAAATAGTCTGTGTTAATTTAACCATTTGTAACTCCATTTGTACACTCACAATGTAGCCTACAAATGGGTCCATTTGGTTACATCTTTAAAGTCTCAGAGTTAAATGCATTTTCCTGTGTGTGCCACTCCCGCACACACTCTGAATCCCCCTGTACATCTTGGCAGTGCATGCGCATCTCTGTTTCCTGCTTTCCAGACTATTAATATCCCCACAAAGAAAAAATATCTGATTGCTCAAATAAAAAAAGAAAAGAAAGAAATGCTCGCACGCACACGCACACACACACGCACACACACACACACACACACACACACACACACACACACACACACACACACACACACACACACACACACACACACACACACACACACACACACACACACACACACACACACACACACACACACACCGGATTGGATGTAGGGCCATTTGGGTAATATGTTTCCCACATTAAAGCATTCGCTTTTTGTTTTTGTATGCTGTATAGAACATTTTCACTCTGTGGGCAGTATTATGCGTGTCTTAAGTACCAGGTCTTATTACTTAACTTAAGACCTGGAGGCGTGGTCAATGCCATTTGGCCACTCAGAATAGCCAAATGGCATTGATCACACCTCCAGGTCTTAAGTTAAGTAATAAGACATGGTACTTAAGACACGCATAATACTGTGAGTATAAACACTCCTCAGAGTTTCATTGTCACAATGGCATTTAGACTTCCTCCCCTGTTATCAGTCTCGATAATTGCAGACAGGCAAAAGTACATCTTAAAAAAGCAGGACCACGGACACAGAATTAAACTAGAAAAAGTGCCCTTCCGGGCACAGGTCTCCACCAGGAGGATAGGAGTGTGTGTGATGTTTGGCAAAATGTTTAGGAGGATTTTTTTTTCTTCATTTTGTTGAGGAAATGCAGAGCCAGATCACTCATAGCATCTCTGAGGATAGAATTCTGGATGAGCAGGACATGTGCAGCATTTTGTACAAAACGGGCCACTCCTGAAAACTTTGGAAGGCAATCTTAGCCAATCAGTGTAGAATCTGAGAAATCCAACAGACTCGTCTTGATCACATGACTACAGAGATCATGTGTTTTGAGGCATTTTGTTCCAAAAATGTGTTTTGCAAAAATCAACCTGTTGGTGGCGCTATAACAGGCCAATGTGAAAAGGGTGGGATATATTCCTCAGCCTAGTAAGAAAATATGTGAAAGATTTCACATAAATTGCATGCTGCGTTCATGATTTGAGGCTATTGTTCAAAACGGGGCAATCTTGCAAACTGTGTAAGCCAATTATAGGCAATTAGGATGGAATATGAAATATCAGACAGATCCGACTTGAGCACATGACCATAGAGATACTGTGTAACGATTTGTGAGATTTTTGGACAGAATCTGGAGGAGTAATATCAAAAAATGTGTTTTACAAAAGTCGGCCTCCTGGTGGCGCTATAAAAGGCAGATGCGGAAAATGCAGGTAAAAGGTTTGTCCTTGGCCTCTAGGGAGTGTGTATGCAACGTTTCACGCAGATCGGTGCAGTTTTAGGTAAAAAATGTGAAAAGCTGCCTCATGGTGGCGCTATAACAGGCCGTTCTGGAAAATGTGGGGCAGAGGTTCATCGTTGGCATCCAGGGAGTGTGTGTGCAAAGTTTGGCATCGACCGGGTTAACGGTGCCGGAGATTAGCTGTTCACAGACGGACGGAAGGACGGACACACGGACGGAGTGCAAAACATACTCTCTCCCCATGCCTTCGGCCTGGTGGAGACAATGACATTACTAGGCTTTCTTTCTGTCTATTTTTGTTTCTCTCTTTGTTTTGGTGTCAATTCTGTTCTTAGTCATTGTGTCCTCTATATTCCTTATATCACATTCCCCATCTTTCTTCAGCTCTGTGTATTACGCTATACCGCACGCACGCACGCACGCACGCACGCACGCACGCACGCACGCACGCACGCACGCACGCACGCACGCACGCACACCACACTGAAAAAAAGAGAGGGTCATAGGTCCAGTTGCGTTTGTCATGCTGTGTTAACTAGACTTCCTGTGTTTTTAATGTGACTTCTTGCTTCATTAAAAAAACTAATTGGAGGAGATGTGTGATAAAGTAAAGCGGTGCCTGCTGCTACATCGTAACGAGAGAGAAAAGATAAGGGTATATAGAGTCACTGTTGAAGATGGGGCATGATGAGCGATAAGAACATAAGAGGCCACAATAATTAAGCACTGGCTTGACAGCAGAGGTCATATGGTCATCCGAAACACACACACCCACACGCACGTACACACGCATGCACGCTGCCCCGGTCTACGTGTCGACAATGGGGAAACAAAGGTGTACAAATGTAACCAGATTTGATAGATGCTAGTTTCTATATGCAGATATAATATGTTGGTTACTTTTTCAGATATTTCTTGTTTTATTTATATTTTATATATATAAGTATGTACAGTATGTTGTTTAGACAAATTCTAGGTTTGATGATTACCTGTTTCTTTGAGACACTACAACATTGTTTTTTTTTTTTACACTCTACCGAGCATGTGACTATCTACCATGGTGTTTGTTGACTAGGGTTCATGCTTACTCTCATCTCACACATCTTAAGTCGTAAGTCACGTAAATCGTTCTGGATTGCGCTCCACAAATGCTGATTGTCCTTTACCGTCCTGTGCTGTTTGCAAAGTGACCTTGGATGGATGTGGGGGTAGCATGAGCATAGATCTAATCTGGTTGCTATATAGAGGGTACAAATGCCTGTGATGAGTTTACAAAGGCCCGAGATACACATGTTCACAGCGAGACAACCACCAGACACACAGTCACATACACACATACAGTACACACACGCAGAGTGAGAGATAAAGGTAATTCAGGTGTGTGCTGTGGGCCTCGTTAGTATGCATGCTTGCTGCTGTCACTAGCTCTCAAGGACATCATCTGTGTGTGTGTGTGTGTGTGTGTGTGTGTGTGTGTGTGTGTGTGTGTGTGTGTGAGACAGTGTGTGTGTGTGACAGTGTGTGTGTGTGTGTGTGTGTGTGTGTGTCTGTGTGACTGTGTGTGTGTGTGTGTGTGTGTGTGTGTGTGTGTGTGTGTCTGTATTTGTCCACGCATTGAGCACATGTCTCCATATACATTTGCCATGCAGTTGTGTGTGTGTTAGTTTGTGTTTCATTCAGTCAGAGCAGACGGTCATTATTAAGCCTGAGTTCCATCAGACACCTCCCAATGGCATTCAACAGCATAGAAGAATATTCATCCCTGACACACAGAGTAAAGAAAATAGATTCTTGTGAGTGTGCGTGCATTCGTGCGTGCGCGTGTGCATGCATGCATGCATGCGTGCGTGCGTGTGGTGGGGTCACTACATTACAAAAATCTGGAGGGCCTGTTGCTCACATTAAATGACCTGAGCTTCCTCAGGGAGAACAGCTTCAGTCATTGATCCAGTCCAGGAACTTGGTGTCCACCATCTCCAACTCCTCCCCTCGGACAGAGTCTTCAAACACTGCCGGTACAGTCCAGCACCAGCTCCTTGGTTTTTCCAACATTGAGCTGGAGGTGATTATTATCACCTCCAGTGAGCTGTCTTTTCTCTGCTGGAGGTGAAAAAAACAGAGGGGGACCTTCATCCATATGTTTTGGTCATGCAGTGCTGTGTCATCATTTTGGCATTCAATTGTAGATGCTGTTTCATCTTGCTTGGGGATTTCTGTCCCCTCGCCTATGCCTTTTTGGCACGGGCGGGGAGGACGGTTGGGACAGACACCAAAAGAAATACATTGACCTAGCTTTTCTAGCAGCAAAGAAATGTATTACCTTACATTGGAAGTCCTCTACCCCTCCTACAGTTACACACTGGCTAAATGAACTATCCAGTTACACTCCTATAGGCAATAGGCAACAGGACTTTTGGAATGTCTGGCAGCCCCACATGGATTACTTTGCAACTATACCCATACCGGTGTAGTTTGGTAGCAAACCTGAACTTGTACTTGAACTGTGATGCGTTGAGTCCTTTCCCTCCTCCTCTCCCCCCTCCTTTCTCTCTTTTTTATTTTTTGTTTATTTCCCATATCAGTTATAGACTCTATATTGTCTGTTTGGCAGCAAAAAAAAAGAGGTGCATATTGTAAACTGAAATGTAAAGCATGTTTTTCATGACTGTATGGCACTCTGAATAAAAAGATTATAAAAAAAAGAAAAAAGGTTGTCATCAGTGATGAAGCTGACAATGGAGGCAAGTAGGCAACAGATAGTCTAGTAGGTGGCATGTACAGCAAGTTGAAGAATTGGAGGTGTGGAGGGTGGAGGCGTGGAGGGTGAACAGAAAATGTGACAGCACAGTTCCTTGGGGAGTACTGGTGTTGCTCACCAGTACAGCATGTAATGTTGATTTTGATAACATTTCTTTTTGTCTTTTGAATAAAATTCAATTCAAGGACCACACCACCAAATGAGGACGTTTAACAGATTGTATTAACGAAAAGAAGAACCAGCTGGACATCGGGTAATTTAAGCCGAGGTGGGGAGGCTTCGGGGATCCGCCGTGCTCCCGGGCACAAAGAACCCCCCTTAGGGACCTGTTAAAGGAGATGTTAGAGGGAGTAGGATTAGAATTAGAGAGAGAACCATGGGTTGGATGGGTTTATACAGGTGGAGGCGACCCGATTGGAGGTGGCTTGATAGGAGGTGGAGGTAGCTGCGTTGGGCATTTATATAGCACCTTTATCCAAGGCGCTTTACATAGATTGTCCATTACATTCACCCATTCACACACACATTCATACACCGATGGCGGCGGGAACCATGCAAGGCACCTGCTCATCGGGAGCAATTAGGGGTTCAGAGTCTTGCTCAAGGACACTTCGACACTAACTCTGGAGGAGCCCAGGTTCGAACTGGGAACCTTACGGTTGCCATTCGGCTACTCTACTCCTGAGCCACCGCCGACTCAGGAGTAGATCTTGATGGTGTCGTAATGCCTGATTTTACACTTGGTTGCATGCCGAAAATAACAATGCATGCTGAAAATAAAAATGCGTCGTTGTGAGCTTGTAGATATGCCATTTTCAGACTAGCGCAACACCCGAGCACAACCAAAATCACTTCTCTTTTAGTCCTCTTCTCCTCTAGTCCCTTCCTATTTTCTATAACATTTTACTCTGACTACTGACTGAAATGGTCAATATATGTAGTTTAGTCATCATAGCTTATAAAAACTATAGTTTTTATTTAGTTTTTTGTCAAATAGTTGCTGCAGGACCAGCAGGATGTGCAACGTCAGAACAGCTTGTCTGTTGTCACTGAAAATGCTGGTGTGTACTGTCCTTTCTTGGGCACCGGGACAATGCAGGAGGACATCCAAAGTTGAGCAATATCTTGTGGTGAATAACTGTTTGGAATGTGTGTACTTATTAACACAATACATCCCGTTAAACTAGGCGGGATCGTGAGGCCAGTGCCAGTCAAATGCGCGAAATACCAAAGGAGAAGAAGAGCTCCCTGACTAACCACGTGGTGTAGCCCCCATACAGTTGTTGTTGCTATTAGGCATGGAGAGGCAGCACCGGCCGGCGGTAGCTTGTTTTCAGGTTTTATAAGATCCTAAAGACCCAAGATTGTCTCATTTTGAGCAGAAAAGGGCAAATAAGCGCACGCGTGCGCTTCAGATCCATATGTAGGCTGTCTAACATGTGAGTAAAAGAAATTTAATTTTAATTTATTTTTTAATTGCTGGATTAAATGAAATTAAAGAAAGACGAGTTCCCGCCTCGTCTTGGCACAGGCGGGTCATTTTTTTCCCCTGTAAACCAAATCTCTTGGACCTGCTATTTTTGCTGAATGTTCGGCACATAATAGGGACACTTCATTGTTACCATCGCTAGTGGTGTAGTACATCATGCCAGAAACCCCACACATTACTTCTGCTTTTCCAATAATTGGCTGCCCCTTTTTTCATTTGTGCAGCATATTTGTGTTTACCAAGCAAAATTTAGAAGGTTTCTACACAGCCCCCCCTACTCTTAGCTTTTGCTTGCTAATGGTAGCTTAATGTGACAGAGAGGGATGAGTCTGGGGCATCACAGGCCCACATCTAGACCCAAGCACCTCCATACAACATTATACTATCTCCCTAAGAGAGCTCTCCCAGCCACCGTAAATCTAACCACAACATTAAGACCCCCCCCCCCACACACACACACACACACACACACACACACACACACACACACACACACACACACACACACACACACACACACACACACACACACACACACAAACACACAAACCTGGCTCAAGAGAATAATTGATACACTTAACATACTCTATCTTGTAGTAGGGAAAAGCAGAGGAGAGGAGAGTAGAGGAGAGGAGACAATAGGGCAGCATAGAGGGAAGACATACTGTAGCAGTGAAAGGGGGGAACAGAGGGTAGATGGAAATGAAGGGATGCAAAGATAGGAAAAGGATTGATGTTAAAGGGAAATACCACCCATTTTCAACATTAAACTATATGTCATTTGTATACTTTAGGGCTGATGTGTGGACATTAGAAAAGTGCACCACCTTCTGTGCAGCCGAGAGCGGCAGAATGGATCTTTTGGGGTCACGTGATCATAACAACGTCTGGGTTTCCGAGGCTACGTGATCATTGACGGACGGATCGATCATCTCACCCAAACTGTTAAAAACAAACTCCATTGCAGTGTCCTCATGTTTGTTAGACACATCATTTCTAATCAAACACCAGATTACTTCTTCAAACAGTTATTAAAATCAAGTGACAGACATAATCATAACACCAGAATTGCCAGCCTCGCTCATTTAACACTCTCTGCTCCAAAAACGAACCTCCTTAAACAAACAGTTATGTATCGATCAATATCATTTTGGAACATGTTACCACCTCACATTAATATAACACAAAATACATTTCAAATATGCTTTAAAGGAACACTTGTTACAGTTGACCACATGACCATAATGTTATTCTTATTATGTTGCATTTAATTTTATAGAATAAATTGTAATTATGTATTTTCATGTATTTAATCTTGTTGAATGTATTTGTAATTATGTATTTATGTACTTTTTGTATGTATTTTATATGGACCCCAGGAAGATTAGCTGTCGCACCGGCGTCAGCTAATGGGGATCCATTCAATAAACAATAAACAATAAACTAACACAGTGAAATAACATAGATTGGCATTTCCGTACATACACTACTAGAAAACCCCCAAATCCGTACATATTACACTACTACACTACTTTCACCGCGATGGAGGCATGGCTTTCATCCCATTATCTCAGTTGGGGCAAATGATGCATTCGCCATAACATTATTTACTGTGCCTTTTGGGTTGCAACTCGGACGGGGCTGAGTCGGCTCAATCAAACTTCGCAACGTTCGCTATGGCTACTCGCTCTAGCTCGCTCGGTGTTGGGTCTCGTTGCTCAAGTTTGCTTGAAACAACGTCCCTCTGTCACGGTCTAAAACTATAGGGTGGTTAAAGGGGAGGATTTCAGTGAAAAATGTGGGAATTCGGATTTGGGGTTTTTCTAGTAATATGTACTGATGCCAATCCATGTTATTTCACCGGGATTGGGTGAGACTGGGTTGATATTGTTGTTGTTGTTTTAGGTGATACAGAATTCTGATCTGGCCCATAGACTAATACTCATCCGTTTTGAATGAGAGTATATGGGTCTGGCAGACGATTGCAAAGGAAACTGATATCGGGTTTGACCTGTATATTGTGCGCGTGCACGCATGTGTAGAATAGAGACAATTTCTCTACCTTTAATTACTTGCGCAAACAGAGCGTGCAAGTCATGTTTACAGTCAGGTGCTACGATGCGCGTGTTTGGGGCCAGCACATGTTATGACGTCATATGCTGGCCCCAAGCTGACCGTGCAGGTGTGTTTTTGTCATGCTACGAAGCATATGTCCCATGACATGATGAAGATATGTACCAATGTCCCTTAGAATGCACGTGATATGATGTCATACGGACATACAGAAGCTGACCGTGCAGGTATGTTTTCCGTGAATCGTGATGAAGATTATGTACCAATGCCAGGGTATAATTGGTTGACGATGGTGACGTAATGATGATACGTTTCAGTGTCAAGTACATACGCATCAAACCACCCAGCCGATCACATTATACCACCAACCACTCAGAAAACTACATATACATACATATAGACATGTACACATATATGGACATATGAGCATATGACGTGATGAATATATGTACCAATGCCAGGGTATAGTTGACGGTGACGTAACGATGACGTGTTCCAGTGTGACGTCGAACAAACTTACCATCATTATTCTTCAACATATGTTAAAGGTATTTCAAAGGTATAGCTGCAAAGAGAGCAAATAGCTAAATCTAATAATTCAATATGTGAGGATAAGATCTGAAAGTTTATAGCGGTCTACAGCACTTGCACGCTCTGATTGCGCACTAGTAGGCCATTTAAGGCCTACTTGTCTGCAACAAGCAAGTAGGCACTCGACAGAGTGCAGTTCTAGTTAGTAATGTATTCACCTCACTCAATCAAATGTTTGGACTTAGCAGAAGCCTTCTGAAGTGAGCCATGAAATGAAATCCCTTTTTTTCCTTTTCCCCTGAGAGAGAGAGAGAGAGAGAGAGAGAGAGAGAGAGAGAGAGAGAGAGAGAGAGAGAGAGAGATGAAGAAGGGGAGATTGGGGTGTCAAGGCAGAACAGAGAAGATGGGCAGGCAGAGATTGAAAGAACGTGAGAAAGATTGAGATCCTAGCCTGGGGCCTGGATATTGAACTTGATTCGGGGTGCTGAGAGTAATTTCTCAAGGGTAATTATACAAGAATACACCTGAGACCCTCTCTTTCTCTCTCATTGTATTGGCAAGGGCATTAGAACATTTTCTTAAGGTGGAAATGTTATTTCCAAACCAATAACAGAGCACAATCTGCAGAATAATTGTATCCCCCCAGACCAAAAGCCAAAATACTTATATTTCAAAGAATATAATTGGTGACACAAAATGATGATCATATTTTTGAGGGGCGCCCTCCTATATTTAGCTATTAGTGTAGATTTCCGTCTTGCACAAACATTAAATTCCCATTGACAATGAATGGAGAATTTACATCATACTGTATGCGTCTTAGTGTCTATTTTTGAGTGGTGTAAATCACTCCTACAACTGGCTTTATTAGTTTACGTGTCTGTCTGTACCAAAAAAAATGAGCATGGTTGCTATGGTCACCCAGTTCACACGGGTGTGATTTCATTACGTCAGACATTACGTCAGACCACAGCTGATCAGTCTATATAAGACCTTACACCACTCAGTTCACACGGGTGTGATTTTTATACTATTTTTAACTATTTTTAACTATTTTTTATCTCTTTTTTATAGCTTTTGTATAGCTTTTTCATAGCTTTTTGAGTGGTGTAAACCACTCCAACAACTGGCTTTGTACCCGTGTCTGTTCGTACCAAAAAGAGTGGTGTAAACCACTCCTACAACTGGCTTTGTTACACCACTCAGTTCACCACTCCAACAACTGGCTTTGTACCCGTGTCTGTTCGTACCAAAAAAAATCACACCTGTGTGAACTGAGTGGTGTAAGGTCTTACATAACTTAACTGGGTGAAATGAGCATGGTTGCTATGGTCACCCAGTTCACACGGGTGTGATTTCATTACGTCAGACATTACGTCAGACCACAGCTGATCAGTCTATATAAGACCTAACACCACTCAGTTCACACGGGTTTGATTTTTCCTATATACAGGTTTAATGTTTGTTTTTGAGTGGTGCAAACCACTCCAACAACCAGCTTTGTCTGTACCCGTGTATGTACCTGTACGTGTGTGTACCTGTACGTGGGACCCAAAAAAATGAGCATGGTTACTATGGTCACTGACATTACGTCAGACCACAGCTGATCAGGCTATATAAGACCTTGCACCACTCAGTTCACACGGGTGTGATTTTTAAAAATGCCATTGACAATGAAGGGAAATTTACGTCATATGGTCTCTTTATTGTTAATGGCATTTAATGTTTGTGTTTGCACCGTTTGTTTTGACATCACCATGACATCACCTAATCAACATGAGTTAGACTTTAATATATTAGCGCCCCTCACTTCACACTGGTGTGATTTTTCACCTACACAAACATTAAATTCCCATTGACAATGAATGGACAATTTTACGTATAGTGTCTGAGCAAATCGGCTTAGTGTCTATTTTTGTCCACACAAACATTAAATTCCCATTGACAATGAATGGAGAATTTTACGTCAGTGTTTGAGCAAATAGGCATAGTGATGTACAGTTATGATGATAAGAGTGCCCCTTACTTCACACAGCTGTGATTTTTTTAAGTAGATTCTTTGCGTCAGATTTATCATAGAAATAGACTGCTCTTGCACTACATGACCACATCAACCTGAATACTACTCAATATTTATACTTTTTCAACATATTTTGATTATCATCCTAATAAATCAGTAGTCTTTTTGCCGCTGTGCAGTGAGATAAATAGGTTTTCAATGTAATGGGTCCCGGGACCCAGGGGTGGTCTTTTAGATGGGTCTCAGGGACATTGTATGATTCCCACTTCAACGACGTTAGGAGTCATACTGTGTCATACAGACTGTATGATCGTTAAAACCATAAACTGAATTTTGGAAAGTAACAACAACATTGGATACGTCAGAAACTATGTATTACTATTAACTTTAAGATATACATAATTAAATAAGTTCTATTGCCTTTTGCGTATCTCTCCCATAACAGTATGGTGACTTCACATTATGTGGGACATCTACAGTCTACATTGGAATAATGATTTCATATCTGCAAAATTAGTCAATATCTAAAGTGATATTCAAGTCAAGTCAAATCAAGTCAAACTTTATTGTCACATCACATTACAAGTAACATGGGTGAAATTCTTGTTTGTGTAGGCTCTCATTGCAGTTACGGGGGATAGAGACAGCAATTAGAACTACACAATTGTAGTTCTAACATTGACATGTCTTGCCACTAAACAATGTTTTGGATTCAGTTCAGTAGCATATATTATATTTGAGTGATAATGGAATTCCTGACTGGTTGATTTGACATTATTCAAAAAAACTGTGTGAGGATTAGCTTGCCAAACATTTGTAGATGCAATCACTACACCGTAGTTGCCTATAGCATCCACACTAAATATTTGCAATTGGTTGCCTATAGCAATCACTAATAAAAATGAATAGGTAATGCTCATTGAGTGAAGCTGAACCAAGCTCAATCTCAGTTACTAACCCCTCCCAGATCCTTGGTTTATACCTACCCTTTACAACACCAAACCTTTGGGCCTGCTTGGGGATAGCTAGCCTTGCATCACAGCAGAGTTAGCCAACACTTTTGAGCCAGCCCCCAAGGTATAATATAGGCCTACAGATCCCCAAGCTTCCTGGTGTTGCGTGAAAGGGGGTCAAATTATAATAATAATAATAATAAACTTTATTTATAGAGCGCTTTTCAGAACAAAATTCACAAAGTGCTTTACATTTCATATAAAATACAGTACAATAGAGGTCGTTTGTGGGATAAATCAACAACAAAAAAAATAAAAAGGCGAATAAAATAACATAACACCACATAATAAACAATAAACAGGCTATCTATGGGAAAGCCTGTGTAAAAAGAAAGGTTTTTAAAAGTTTTTTAAAAACAGCCACTGAGGGTGCATCCCTCAGGTTCTGGGGTAGGGCATTCCATAGTTTCGGTGCCCGGGCTGCGAAGGCCCTATCACCCGTGGTAATGTGTTTTGTTTTAAAAGGAGTCAGTAGACCCCTGCCTGCTGATCTGAGGGTACGTGTGGGGTCGTAGGGCTGTAACATAGCTAAAATGTAGTTTGGGGCCAGCCCTCGCACAGCTTTAAAAGTAGTCAATAAAATCTTAAAATCAATTCTGAAATGTACTGGCAACCAATGCAGGGAGGCCAGTACTGGCGTAATGTGTTCACACCTCCTGGTGTTGGTCAATAATCTTGCTGCAGAATTTTGCACTAGTTGCAGGCGGGCTATGGCTTTTTTGTGGAGTCCGGAGTACAGGGCGTTGCAGTAGTCTAAACGTGAAGAGATGAATGCGTGGATTACTTTCTCAAGATCTGTAGAAGTGAGGAATGGTTTTATTCTGGCGATGTTTCTTAACTGAAAAAAGCATGTCTGTACAACCTTAGTTATTTGGGCATCAAAAGTGAGGTTAGAATCGAATAACACACCCAGATTTCGGGCTGAGGTTTTGACATTATTTCCTAGGCTGCCTAGCTGTGTCTGGATGAGGGTGGTGGAGTTTGGGGGGCCGAATAGGAGGACTTCAGATTTTGCCTCGTTTAACTGGAGAAAATTTTGGCTCATCCAGCCTTTAATGTCTGAGAGACATGCAAGGATCCGGGGTATATTGTCTGCATCATTTTGTTTGAGTGGGATGTATAGTTGGGAATCGTCTGCATAACAGTGAAAATGTATGTTGTGGTTGCGAATAATCTGGCCGAGTGGGAGCATATAAATTGAAAAAAGCAGTGGACCCAGAATTGAACCCTGAGGGACACCACAGGACAGGGGGACCTTAGAAGAGGACGCCTCTCCAATCACCACCGAAAAGCTCCTGTTTGTGAGATAGGAGCGCAGCCAGTTTAATGCTGTGCCCCTAATGCCAACCCATTTGTCCAGGCGGTCGATTAAAATAGAGTGGTCCACCGTGTCAAAAGCCGAGCTAAGATCTAAAAGAATTAAAATTGAGCAGTCACCAGAATCAGCTGCCAACAAGAGGTCATTAGAAACTTTTAAAAGGGTTGTTTCTGTGCTGTGAAATGCACGGAAGCCTGATTGGAAATCCTCAAAAATGCTGTTAAAATTCATAAAAGAAATCAGCTGGTTCGACACAATCTTTTCTAAAATCTTTGCTAAAAAGGGCAGCTTAGAAATAGGCCTAAAATTACTTAAAACCAGGGGGTCGAGTGTAGGTTTCTTTAAAAGTGGTTGTATTAAAGCAGTTTTAAGAGAGGATGGAAACAGGCCAGTGAGCAGAGAGCAGTTAATAATATTTAAAATAGTGGGTCCGAGTGACTGAAAGATTTCCTTAAAAAATCTAGTTGGAATAGTATCCAGAGGGCAGGTGGAGGATTTCATCTGGGAGATGGTTTTGTCCAGGGTGAGCAAGGAAACCTGATTGAAGGTGGTTAGCATAACAGGGGAGATAGGGCAAACTGTAAGTGTTCTGGAGTCTGGGGTGATCTGTTGTCTGATAGCATCGATTTTGGTTGTGAAGTAAGTGAGTAGTTCTTCGCACTTTTCGGTAGAGGCTTCAAGTGGCTGAGTAGGTGGTGAGCCGATTGCTGAATCTATTGTCTGAAATAGGACTTTGGGGTTGTGACTTTGTGAACGGATTAAGTGAGAGAAGTATGAGTTTCTTGCCTCCTTGACGGCACTCTGATAAGCGGTCATGAGTTGTTTTAGTGTGTTTTTGGATGTTTCTGATTTATCATTTTTCCATCTCAGTTCTCAGCTCAGAGGTATGTGATAGTAGAATAGCCCTTTGGTTAGAGTGTGCAGTGCAGATATCCGGTCTCTCTGTATGCCATCGCCATAGCCATAAGTCTATTATTAGGATCCAGCAGCTAACAGCATGGGACATATCCAATATGGATTGTGTTGAAAGTGAGAAGTGTTCAATTGATGGTGTTGAGAAGCTGTCCTTTATTTTCCTTCACTCCCTCTCTCATTCTGTCATTTTATCTGACTCCAGCAGCCCCACAGCATGGGAACCATCTACGACTAAGCATACTGTAGTATGGAAAGATATCTTTTGCATCAATGTCAGGCAGAAACCTTGAATCTTCATATTTCATCTTTACTTTAATTAAATTGAATGCCCTATGCAATAATTCATTGTATGATAAAATCATGCAAAAGTAGTGGAAATCTACTATAGCTCACAACGCACCACATTGTGATACGCTGTGAGCATGTATTTCTGCTAGTTTAGCTATTTTTAAGAAATAATAAACATCCTTATTTTGGGCATGTCATTGTATTACATAATAACATGCCCAAAATAATGATTGGTTAAGTCTGTCTGTGGGTTTTATAATTAACAAATTAAAAGTATTAACAGGAGCTTGTGAGTTGTGACTAAATTGGATCCATTGGAACGCAGGTTATTTTTCCATTTCCTGATAAGTAAATGTTTCGGATGCCGACCCTCCGCAAAAAAGTACTGAAAATAATTAGAATTGTAATATCACAGTCTTTCTAGATCAGTGCTCCTGTTCTTAAATGCTCTGGATAAACTATTAAAGGGTAAGACCACTTTTTGAGAGGTTTGGGTTGTTTTCGTACCTTATTATGAGCAAACTAGTCCATTCCATGAATTATTTTGCTCTGTTGTGTTGTTTATTAGCAATTTAAGAAATAATAATAGGGACTCATTGACTTCCATTGTAACGGGGAAACAGCTCTCAAAGTCACTCTTTTAGCACATAAACGAACGCAACAAAAGCTGATTCTGACAGTTTATGACATCAGGAAAACTCATGCGGTTTTATTTTTAATAAAAATGTCAACTTTGTCTTGTTTTGACGTGTAGAAAGAAGATCCATCCAAATGTCACGCAAATCGGTACACATGATGATTTCTCAGATTCTACACTGATTGGCTAACATTGCCTTCCAAAGTTTTCAGGAGTGGCCCGTTTTGTACAAAATGCTGCACATGTCCTGCTCATCCAGAATTCTATCCTCATGCTATGAGTGATCTGGCTCTGCATTTCCTCAACAAAATGAAGAAAATTGTTGCAAAAAACTAACAAACAAAAAAACATTTATATTACTCCTACACATTTTGCCAAACATCTCACACAGTCCTATCCTCCTGGTGGAGACCTGTGCCCAGAAGGGCACTTTTTTTAGTTTCCACCTGTTTTGGGCTCGTGAAGCCTTTTACAGCCGCGATGGCCTACACTCGAGGTATTTTGGGAAATAAATCACTTTCACTCCATATACAGCGTATACTGGATACTCATGCCTGACTGTTGGTGGTGCGACGTTCATACTCGTCCGACCGTAACATGGCCATCTGGCAGTTTTGTTCCACCACTGGTTTCAGTACTGCATGATCTGCCCTCTTGCGGTCAGACGGTCCAGTGGTTTGCCTCCTATCTGTCTAATAGAAGTGTCGCGGTCTCCATCAACGACCATGTCTCCGCCTCTGCTCAGTTAAATTGTGGCGTGCCCCAAGGTTCGATTCTTGGCCCGGTTTTATTCTCCCTATATATGTTACCTCTTGGTGTTTTAATCAGTCGTTTTAATCAAGTCTCATATCACTGTTATGCTGATGACACCCAGCTGTATTTTTCTTTTAAATCACCTAACCATAGTAAGCTGTCTATTTTAAAAGAGTGTCTAAATTCCATCAAGGAATGGATGGCACAGAACTTTCTACAGTTAAACCCTGATAAGACAGAAATCCTGATCATAGGACCTGAGACCATCCAGGCTGAAATACAGCAGTCTATGGCTATAACGGCCAATTACACAAAGACATTGAAGAACTTAGGGGTTATTTTTTATCACCAATTTAACTTCGAACCACATGTTAAAAAGGTTGTTTCTTTCAACTGAGATACATCTAAAAAATCAAGTGTTCATTAACACCACAGGATCTCGAAAAACGTATCCATGCTTTTATTTCGTCCCGTTTGGATTATTGTAATTCATTGTTCACCACCCTGAGTCGCGGCTCAATACACCGTCTCCAGTTTGTGCAGAATGCCGCTGCTAGACTATTAACGAATACACACAGAAGGTCACATATTACACCTGTGCTCGATGAAAACGACATTGAAATACAACATCTAATAGATGCCAAACGGAAAGCCTTTTGTACTTGGCAGAATGACATCAACTGCAGGGCCAAAAGGCAGGCCCACTCCAAGGCTAAGGCTCTTGTCCAGAGTAGGGTACGAGAGCTGAAAAATAAATGGTGGATGGAGAAGGCCCTGGAAATCCAGAGGCTTGCTGACTCTGGTGACACCAGGGGCTTCTTCAATGCCACCAGGGCTGTATATGGGCCCAGCTATCGAGGCCTGAACCCCCTCCGCTCCAAAGACGGGCAAACCCTGCTGAAGGACAGTGCGGGAATCAATGCCAGGTGGCAAGAACACTTTCAAGAGCTCCTGAATCGGGACACCACAGTGGAGCTGGAAACCATCAACCAGATCCCCCAGCGTCCTATTATGGAGCATTTGGGAGACCCGCCAACTGAAAACGAGGTCTTGGATGCCATCAGGAAACTGAGCAACAACAAAGCCTCCGGTCCAGATGGGATACCAGCAGAGATACTCAAGCAAGGCGGACCAAAACTCCTTTGTCATATCCATAGCCTCCTCGAAAAGATCTGGGATAAGGAGGAAATCCCTGCCGAACTCAGGGACGCCCTGATTGTCACGATATTCAAGAAGGGAGATAAGGCGGATTGTGGCAATTACAGAGGTATCTCCCTCCTGTCGACAACAGGCAAAGTACTGGCCCGTATACTGGCCAACCGGCTGCTGCCACTGTCAGAAGACATCCTCCCAGAGACGCAGTGTGGGTTTCGTCCTGCCAGGGGAACCTCGGACATGATTTTTACAGCCCGCCAGCTGCAAGAAAAATGTCGGGAACAACACCTACCGCTGTATATGGCTTTCATTGACCTGACGAAGGCCTTTGACTCTGTAAACAGAACTGCTCTCTGGTGTGCCCTCTCCAAGATTGGATGCCCAGACAAGTATCTGAAGATCTTGCGTCTGCTGCATGATGACATGACTGCAGCTGTAGTTGGAAATGGCGGCTCAGAAACGGCTCCTTTTAAAGTCGACACTGGTGTCAAGCAGGGCTGCATTATTGCACCAACCCTTTTCGCCATCTTCATATCAGCCATCCTCCACCTCACCAGCCAAACCCTACCTGAGGGAGTCAAGCTCATTTACAGGACCGACGGGGGGCTCTTCAACCTTAACAGGTTCAAGGCAAAAAGCAAGGTGCTCACATCCCCCATCATGGAGCTCCAGTACGCGGATGACAATGCCCTAGTGGCTCATTCTGAAGCTGACCTCCAGAACATCTTGGATGCATTTGCCAGAGCTTACCGACTCCTGGGACTTGACATAAACATCAAGAAAACGCAGATTCTGTACCAGCCAGCTCCTGACACACCCTCCCAAGCCCCCACAATTCACATTGGAAACAACATCCTGGAAAATGTGGATCATTTCGCCTACCTTGGCAGCCTTCTCTCCACAAGAGCCGTCATTGACGACGAAATTCACCACCGCATAGGGTGTGCCAGTGCAGCTTTTGCTAGGCTGAGGAAGAGGGTATTTGAAAACCGGGACATCCAGACCAACACCAAGCTTCTTATCTATCAAGCTGTAGTTCTGCCCACTCTGCTCTATGGGGCTGATAGCTGGACCACCTACAGCAGACATCTGAAGGCTCTGGAGCGATACTACCAGCGATGTCTCCGCAAGATCCTCAGGGTCTCTTGGGAGGATAGGCGAACAAACATCAGCGTCTTGCAGGAAGCCGACATACCTAGCATTACAACGACCATCACCCGGCACCAGCTACGGTGGACAGGCCATGTCATGCGCATGCCTAACCATCGCCTTCCTAAACAAATGCTGTATGGCCAGCTAATGGAAGGAAAACGCACCCAAGGAGGGCAGAAAAAGAGGTTTAAAGATAACCTCAAGACCCATCTGCGAACCTGTCGCTTCAGCCTCAAAACCTGGGAGGAGGCTGCCCTCCAGAGAGATCTATGGCGCAGGATGGTGCATGACGGAACAGCACAAGCAGAGAAAGACCTCCACCATGTCGCGGAAGCAAAAAGGCAACAGCGAAAACAGAGATCCACCTCCAAAACAGCTCCTCACACCACCACCACCCCCATGACTACCATTCATATATGCACCCACTGCAACAGAGACTGTGGATCCAGGATCGGACTCTTCCAGCACCTGAAGACCCACAGATGACCAGACACACCGACAGGAGGACAATCATACTCGTTTCGAGTGATCGCCGATGATGACACTGGCTACAAATAGACTCCAGAATTGTTTTTAAAATTGTTTTATTTACTGGGCTGGGTCCATTATATTTAACGGAGTTACTCCACCCTAAGGTAGATACAAGACAACTTAGGTCTTCTGATAAAGGCCTTCTTATTACCCCTATTACCAAGCTGAGAACAAAAGGTGATCGAGCCTCATCATCTATAGCACCTACTCTTTGGAACGATTTACCTCTTAACTTAAAAAATGCAGAGTCAGTCGATACTTTTAAAAAGCTGCTAAAAACGCATTTGTATCGTAAATATTTTGGTTTGCTATAGTGATTACCTATATTTCTGTTGAGTCTTGTTCTGCTTGTATATATTTCCATGTATTGTTTTCTGTTGCTTTGTTTCTTATTGTTATTGCTGTTTTGCTGTTGACTGTGTGTTCTTGTTTTATTTTATTATTTTACTTTGTACAGCACCTTGTAACGATTGTTTTGAAAGGCGCTTTATAAATAAAATGACCTTACCTTACCTCCAACCAAAATAGTAACTTTATAAATCTATCTTAAAAGACGAAAATAAAACCGCATGAGTTTTCCTGATGTCATAAACTGTCAGAATCAGCTTTTGTTGCGTTCGTTTATGTGCTAAAAGAGTGACTTTGAGAGCTGTTTCCCCGTTACAATGGAAGCCAATGAGTCCCTATTTTTATTTCTTACATTGCTAATAAACAACACAACGGAGCGAAATAATTCATGGAATTCTTTGCCCATAATAAGGTAAGAAAACAACCAAAACCTCTCAAACCCAAAAAGTGGTCTTACCCTTTAAGTTCACTGCTGCTCTAGTTAGTACTAATAGTCACTCGCTCATCCCCTGGGTTGCGTTAGTAATTACTCTGGGGAAAATAACATTGGGTCATCTTAGAATCGTCTTGTATAAGAAGTGTGGTCCAAAAATAAACAAACTGTCTCTGCGATATTGTCGAGGAGGTCTCTGTATCATTTAAGATAGCCAGTCACTCATATTTCTGCCGAAAAAGGTAACTAGAATTTCTGTGCGCCTCCGGTGCCCTCAAGTCTATTCTGCCATATTTTGTAATAAATAAAAAAAACAAATAATTTAAAGGTTTCATGACATTCAGTGGATTTTCTGTGGTCTGGAATTTTTTTTCTGTGTTTGTGAAGCCTTTTTGAGCTGCAATGAAAACAGGCAAAACAGTGAAAACAGTGACATCTGCTGGTAAATCCCATTGTCATATGACAATGGGACATCACAGTCAGTAGGAAAATCTGAGCACTTGTTTGAGCCAGAAAACCCCAGATAAGACCACAGAAAATCTACTGAATGTTAAAAGTTCAGGTTTTTTGGGTGCAATTGAGCTCAGAAAACCTAAAGAAATTAAGGAAAAATTACAAAAACTACACAAAATTACACAATCCCTTTAAAAAGAGAAAAGAATCAGCTTCCCATCATGCACCTGTAACCCAACATGCATTACACTGCATCGACGCGCGTGTCACATGATCGGAATAAGGAAATTGCAGGATTTCACCGCCATCCACTTCCTGTTTCAGCATCGTTTTAAAAACCTTTTTTTTGCAATCTAGGCTACATCTGCATGGATTGAACTCGGATGTTCTGGCCTCATTTCCGATGTTATGCAACGCTTGTGAAGAGAAATATAGACATTTTTTAAAATAAAGTTTCGGTCCATCACAGCACGGAAACGGAAGCTGACTGCTGCTGCTTGTAGGACCAGAAATGTGTTGCCAAAACTGTCGCCAAGAGGAATGTGGGCGTGGAATTCTCTCAAATGTAATTATAGATACCGGGTGAGCTCAAATGTTGGTCATGAACATGGCGTCATAACTAAAATATCTAAAAACACATATTACACACATAAAAACCCCCAGGAATGTGTTTCTTGTGTCCTAAACATCAAACGGGGTGAACCCCTTGAAATGCAAATTACTTATGTTATGTTTTGTTCCATTTACCAACCATAGTACATTGGTTGAAATGATTGTTTGAGATGCTTCCGCATGGAAAACGTTTTCGCAGTCTCAAAGCTACTGGAAACAAAAAAAAGCATTTTTCCCCGAACAATCAGATACAGTTGGGTTCCACCGATATTGTCCCTTATCATTTGACCCATTTAGGCCTGACCTCAACATTTAAAAAAATCCTTCTAAATCCTCCAGTTTTCTGAAATAAATATTTTCACGATTTTTCAAAAATAGCAGACCTACAAAGCTCGTAGCGCGCCACTCGGTGGCGCGCTATGAGCTTGTAGATCTGCTATTTTTCAATAGCTAAATTATAATGTTTAAAACACCAAAAGGGGTTCCCGCCCAAAATGGGTTAACTGTCCTTTTGCGCAGATCACGCAAACCTCAGCAAAAAGAAAAGGACAATATCGATGGCCTCCAACTGTACATGAACGAACTGATAAGGACCAGAGCCAAACAGGGCAAAGGAAAATGCTACCCCGCTACCCCCCACAATATATTTTGCTATATGGAACATAAGCTTTACCTAACTTTGCTACTACAGGGAAAACATGTACATGTACATTATGTTACTATTTTTTACTCGTTGTTTGCGCTTTCTTGGACTCTTTATTATATCACTTTGTTTGCTGTACTGGCTATCTATGCTGCTGTATTGTCCAAAGGAAGCCAAACAAAAAACTTATATATATGTACTTGTACACAAGATGTAACAATAAAGTACAAGCTTGAACCTTGAATGCAATGCTGTTTGTATGTATGCTCCTGTCCCAGCCCAATTTATTTTATTCATTGGATTGTCTAATTAGTCATGTCAGATAAACAACACTTGACTACCCGTGAACTTAAAGGTGCTGATTGCCCTCAACACTATCATGATTGGTTGAATGTTTAGCCCTGGCTCTATATATGTGATTTGAAATGGTTTTTTCCATATACCCTGAAGAAGGCAGTTGCAGCTGACGAAACGTTGGTTCCTACTGCGTCCTAATAAATAATTGGCACTTTGGCTATCAGTGTGTGCGGCCACTCTTGTCTTTTTAGATAAACAACACTTTCCTGAACTAAACTTTCTTTTTACTCACACTATTTTGCATCTGTAATTTAATTAAACTGAAGGCTTATGGGAACACAAATTGGCAAATGTAAACAGTCACAGCTGTGGTATCGAAATTCTAGTTTATTCTCGTCCCCTTTGCACATGGCTGAGGAACTGTATGGGCAAGCGATTTATTATGGGTTTTTTATATGTCATCTTGCACCAGCAGTAGATTCTGGTTTTGCTGTGCAGTGTGCACAGATCAAGCCACACAGCCCCATTAGGCTGCACTGCTCCAGCAGGATCCTGTGTAGGAGCTATCCACTAAGTATGGTGCTGAAAAGACAGCTTACTCTCAGGTTGGCTTTAAAACCTTCTCACATCGATGTGGCTACAAATGAGCTGTTCAAGCTCACTATAGTGTTGAAATGTCATCACAGCTGGGAGCTGTCCATAGCGACTGCAGCTGTAAATGAGATTAATTCATGAGTAGTAATGCAGTTTTCCTTTTCAGGGGGAGATGTGCTGTTCTTTTTCAGTGATGAAACCTCTTTTCTTTTTCTATGACCATCTTTGAACTGTAGGGTGCCGTCGACTATGAATGAATCTGAAATTGAAACCTCACCTTCTGGGTCCAAGAACTAAATTGAAATACAGGTAATTCACATACATGAATTCAACAGACTCTACTTGCACTGCGCAAAAAGCATGGAATACGGATGTGTTTATTACAGGAAACCCCCGTTACACTTTCCAACAAACTCCGGTAAACTCCCGAATTGTACATACATGTTACCGTATATTACTGTATATGCCTGCTAAACTTGAGGTTTACGGGCAAATTTAGTGCCCATAATTGCCCGTTAATTCCGCAATGTTGGTGCCAATATATACATAGACATGAAGAAAAGATAAATACCGTAGTTGCACCAAGACAAATCATTCTGTATTTTCCAAATGCTCTCACTCAAAACACAATAGCAAATATTGGTGTTTGACATTTTCTTGTATGCTATATATAAGGTTTGCTGACTTAACCTCAACATCATTTGTGAGCCTGAAAGGTTCCTCTGTCTAACAGTAGGGGGAGCGAGAGATGGACAAGAGAGAGGGATAGATTGTCGTTGTTATGCTAATTTCGCAGGTTCTGTACACATTGAATGAAGACAGTAAAAGTTGATATTCTAAAGAGTTCTTTATGTAGCAAGTGTTACAATATTGAGAAAATCGGTCAGTAGTTTCATACCACTGAACAAGACACTTTTGATGAAGGTTCAGAGGGACCGAAACGTCGTCTTTTACGTCTTTTAATACAACCTGATGCTGCTGAGCAAGAGCAGTGTGCAGGAGTTTTGTTCATGAAATACTTTTTTCATGATTGCTTCAGTCGTCACTGCCCAATGCACCTGACTCTGAACCAAGTGGATGTGCGAATATTTCCTTTGCAGACCACTGATCTTACCATTCTGTTTGTTCTCTCAGTCTGGTATTAAAACACCACAATTCCTTGTTCTGTATAATGCCATGGTGGCTGCAAACTGTACACAGTGAAATTCTCATCCACTCTCATTGTCAAACAAGAAAAGAGTAATATACAGCAGCTTCTAACCTTCTCCAAGAACAAGGGGTAAAATGTGCCATGCGTTTTCTTTTCTTTTCTTTATTTTTTCCCCATTGACCCAGCAGGGCATGTGCTGCTGAGTTGGATTTTACACTTAAAGGACCGCTTTTCAACCAATATTCATATAATTGGTCCTCACTAATGTTCATGATAAAATAAAAATTAGAATCTACTCAGTCTATGTCTCATAGGATGGCTATTGTGAGAACGATGGCTTCTATTTTAGCATTGCAACTTTTTAGGAATAGAAATCCTGCGGTTTCTATTAGCTTGGATTCCCCATCGATGATGTCACTGGTGGATGGGTTTCTGAACTGCCCACTGTCCTCCTATGAGACACAGACTGAGTAGAAAAAAATGTGCTATTATATCATGAACATAAATTAGTGAGGACCAATCATATGAAGATAGGTTGAAAAGTGGTGAAGTGGTCCTATAAGAAGAAGCTCCATAAAAGTGTTTGATTAGGTATATCATACTCATCTGTTAGCACTGGCCAGGTTGCAGCCATCAGAAACACGCTACTGGAGGTTGCAGCAATGAATCACTGAGTGCATATACATAAATGAGGCTCCAGAAAGCTGACCCGGATCCGACCTGAGGCACTTTACTGCATTTTTCACTCCATCTCTTCGACCTTAACTGCCTCTCTGAATAAAGCATAAAATGAATCAGATCAACTGGATCTCAGGATCTATGACGTCGTAGATTCTGAACTCCACAATTGGGCAAGCTCCATAGACTTCCATTATGAAATGAAAGTTAACTATGTCAAAGTATAAAACAAATGTGGGGAAAATAAATCACACCCATGTGATGTGAGGTGTGCCTTTTATCATGATGATGATGCATTGAACCACATCGGTAACCACAGTAACCGTGCTGCTACCAACTAATAGACACCAAAACACACAGTCCTATGTTGGAGCGGTTAGCACCGTGCAGCAAAGTGGCGACGGTCCAGCAGCTTGCAAAATTCGCTCCAGAGTCCAGACACACCGACAGGCCCTCTTCTAAACTAATGAAGAGCCACGCAGTAGAAATACACTACTGGGGTGTCTCATGAGGAATCCAGCCCAATACACTACTGGGGTGTCTCATGAGGAATCCAGCCCAATACACTACTGGGGTGTCTCATGAGGAATCCAGCCCAATACACTACTGGGGTGTCTCATGAGGAATCCAGCCCAATACACTACTGGGGTGTCTCATGAGGAATCCAGCCCAATACACTACTGGGGTGTCTCATGAGGAATCCAGCCCAATACACTACTGGGGTGACAGGGTGTCTCATGAGGAATCCAGCCCAATACACTACTGGGGTGTCTCAGGAGGAATCCAGCCCAATACACTACTGGGGTGTCTCATGAGGAATCCAGCCCAATACACTACTGGGGTGTCTCATGAGGAATCCAGCCCAATACACTACTGGGGTGTCTCATGAGGAATCCAGCCCAATACACTACTGGGGTGTCTCATGAGGAATCCAGCCCAATACACTACTGGGGTGACAGGGTGTCTCATGAGGAATCCAGCCCAATACACTACTGGGGTGTCTCAGGAGGAATCCAGCCCAATACACTACTGGGGTGTCTCATGAGGAATCCAGCCCAATACACTACTGGGGTGTCTCATGAGGAATCCAGCCCAATACACTACTGGGGTGTCTCATGAGGAATCCAGCCCAATACACTACTGGGGTGTCTCATGAGGAATCCAGCCCAATACACTACTGGGGTGACAGGGTGTCTCATGAGGAATCCAGCCCAATACACTACTGGGGTGTCTCAGGAGGAATCCAGCCCAATACACTACTGGGGTGTCTCATGAGGAATCCAGCCCAATACACTACTGGGGTGTCTCATGAGGAATCCAGCCCAATACACTACTGGGGTGTCTCATGAGGAATCCAGCCCAATACACTACTGGGGTGTCTCATGAGGAATCCAGCCCAATACACTACTGGGGTGTCTCATGAGGAATCCAGCCCAATAGGTCCTATGTTGGAGAAAACTAAAGTAGAAGGAACTTATTTGGATGGCACGTACCTTTCATTTAGAGAAAACATTTGCTCACAGGAAATGAACGAAACTTCACAAAGTAGTGCACATTTATGTTCAAACCTAACATACAGTTAGGTACTGGGTTTTTGTTTTTTTATTCTCATTATTTGAATAGCCAGCATTTAACACTAGCTGCTGCCCTGCGTTTAGGGTTCATTTTATAATACTTTGGGCAGTATGAATGTGCAAAGCAAATCCCAGGGCAGTCCAGTCATCTTGCAAATTTCAACATGTAACATGTTGAATAGGCCGATGGACTAACCACCATTGCCATTCTTAAAGTCCCACCACTAGTGGGGCTGAAAACCAAAACCTACTATCACCTCATACTTAATTAGTTTGTTTATATGTTTTTATAGTGTACATACAGTATGAAAGCGCGCACACGTGTCTGTGTGTGTAGGAATGTATTTTCCACCTCTTTTCAAACCTTTACTGCATATTATGTGATAGATAAAATAGGCAGCATTATATTTCTGCAATGCTGTTTTCCATTAGCTTAAACTGCCAGCCACCCTGTCAGAGGCAGTATATAGGCTATATCAGAGGCTGAACAACACATACAAACACGTCTCTGCTGGTGTGCTTTGACAGACATCATTTGCACATCATCAGTTGTGGTATTAAAAAAACCCACTGTCCAATCCCTCCGTAGAAAACTGACAACATTTTACTTTTGTCACTTCTAGTCTGAACATATCATTCCCACAAAGTTTGGTTGGCTTTGTGCATAACATTACACAAGACTAAAAGAGTCCAGAAATGTCCTGATAGCAGGCCGCTTTGTCTCTGGTCAAAGGCTAAGGTCTTCTGTTAAATAACGAGCTGATCAAAACAAGTAGCACATCTTTCTTTGCTTTTTTTCTGCTTACTTTGACCTTGCATTTGTACTGCAAGTCATTATGGATAAGAGTGTCTGGTAAAAGGTTTCCTATTTGGTATCAATAAATGATCCTGCACATGGCTATGAGCAGCCTTTTCTTAACCTTTAGCCGTATTTACCAAGGCCTTCTCCTGTTTGTTCGCCTACATTTTTATTAACTATCTATTAACCACTTTATCCCTGGCGTCTCTATGTTGTTGCGATGCAACATGTGATCTTGTACGTGCTATTAAATAGCACAAAAGTTGTTAATAAACTGTGTACATTTAATCAGTTAGGTCAAAAATGATCTGGTCTGTGGCATTGGCAAACCACCCAAGAAGAAAATATGGATGTGTGGAAAGTGATGGTTACAAGTTGACAAAGAAGTGTACTTGACACCATTGTACTTTGCTAGTAGCAGGCTGGCCCAGTTATGCCCTGCTGCGGCCCAGATTCACTTCATGTCCCTTGGTCAGAGGTTTGAACCTTCCCATCCCAGCCCTGCTGCGGCCCAGATTCACTTCATGTCCCTTGGTCAGAGGTTTGAACCTTCCCATCCCATCTTCTCCCATCTTTTTGTCATCCCTCCAATTTCCCATCTCCTTAAAAAGTTATGGGTTTGAATGAAGGGTCCTTGTAGGAAGAACTGTTAGAGTAACGCGTGCACACGCACACACGCGCACACACGCACACGCACACGCACACACACACACACACACACACACACACACACACACACACACACACACACACACACACTTAGAATTGCTTAGAATTATAGCGCTGTGTTATTACAGAGGCCATAGAGAAAGCTATCTGATACTGTGCTTTCAAAGGACTATGTTGTTGCTATTATCAGAGTCAAATTGATTTTCTGTATATTTACATAATGCAGAAATTGTCCAGTGTGGGCAACAGAGAGAACGGGAGAGAGGGAGGTGGACATAAATGAGTTAATATAACACATTTGCCACATATTGTGAATATGCCGCTAACTATATTACGCTTATACGTTGCAGTGGAAAGTAAAGTATAGTTAGTGGCATGCCAGTGTCATCGCATTGAGAGACACACGAGCTTGGTCGGTGTGCAACAAGGCAAGTATAAAGAAGGGCCTCCTCGAAAACGAGATGAAGCATCTTAAGGGGTTTATCCTTAAAAAAGGTGCTAAATCAGGCATAAGTGTGAAGAAGGGAAGTAGAAAGCTGACTCGTATTCACTGAGGGCTGCCAAGGACAGAGGTAGGAGGAATGGGATCACTGAGGGCTGCCAAGGACAGAGGTAGGAGGAATGGGACCCTAACCCTAACCCAAGGACAGAGGTAGGAGGTAGGAGGTAGGAGGAATGGGATCCACTGAGGGCTGCCAAGGACAGAGGTAGGAGGAATGGGATCGATGCTAAAAGAATAGCATCCTGTATTCAGTCACACATTTAAAGGTGTAGTTATCCCAAAAAATGACATAATCTTCATTTTGAAATGGCTATTTTAAAAGAAAAGTTGTAACTCAAAGGTATAGCTCAGGGACAGTTGTCAGATGTTTGTTTCATTATTCGTGTACTTGATTGAACAAGCCTGACACACATGTAGGTCAACCGGTGAATTTCAAAAACCACACGTCACACATATTTTACAAACCAAATGATTGAATAGCTTTTCATTGCCACCCATATAAAAATTATAATCGAGCTATCAACCTCTGCTGATGACTTTTCTATAAAGTCAAAGTAATAACTCACTTAACTGGAAACAAGGAAAGATATAGCTTCCATTTTTCTTTCCAGCCTCGCTGCATACTGTGCTATTTATTGAATTTGCTTCTAACCTTGACAAACCAAAAGTCTATTCTTACCTGCAGCAAGAACTCATGAAAAACACACACACACACACACACACACACACACACACACACACACACACACACACACACACACACACACACACACACACACACACACACACACACACACACACACACACACACACACACACACACACACACACACACACACACACACACACACACACACACACTTCTATTACACATGGCCTAATTATGGTGTACCACTAGAATGCGGGTGCCTGTTGCACTGTCACATGTCCTAGAATGTACTGTAGGACCTAGATGGCTGATGGTGGCCACAGTAAACTGCAGTACTCCCAGCAAACAGCAGAGGTCTCTGTTTCTACTGTAGTATATCTAGACTGTTTAGGTTTGAGGTTCCTGGTCACACACATTATTTGAGTCGATGCAGTGGGAATTAAAGGGGAGGCAGGCAACTGCTCTCCAAGGAATGTAAAGTTCAGTCAGGAAGGCAGTATGCACAACAAAACACCTTATAAAAAAGACATCTTCCCTGTTAGCTGTAGAACTTTGTATCATTTGGAGGGAGGAGCTCGGGCAATGATGTGCTTGTTCCCCATACACGTTTAGCAAATTGCCGCCTGGAATTTCTTCATTTTAAGAAAAGGAGAGTCTATAAGTTACTGTAATGTGACACATTCTGTACGCAGCTCCAGAGGCAAAAATAGTTTACTGGATCATTTGTAGCGCAACACACTCATAGACCGCTCCCCTGGCTCAAATAAGGTATTTGAAGATAACAGTGTTTTGGCTTTGGGCTATCTGCACCTGCTGTCCCTCAGAGACTATAGGTTAATGTCTAGTTTTCAGTACAGAGCTCCAAGAACCTCGGTAGGCTCAACAGTGTGCTGCAATTGTAAGCGCTCACGCTACACAGTGTGTGGCACACACAAACAGACTTAGTGGCTCTTGACTGCACAGTACCTTGGCACATAATTAATCTATCTAAATTAGGGAGGTTAAATGGTAACTGGAAAACTTGGCTTCCACCAGAAGCCTTATCATACAGTATGCACAACTGGGCCAACTTGTAAGACTACACTGTAGATACTTGCTCAGTAGGTATAGCAGCCATTGGAGAATCGGAAGGTCCCCGGCTCAATCCCCAACTCCCCTGGCTTCGTGTCAAAGTGTCCCAGATCAAGACATTTAACACCGAACTTCTCCCTGTGCACCCCTGAGGCTTCACACTGATCCAATATGGATGGGTCAAATGCAAAGAAGTATTTTCTGCCCGTGGGATCACTGAAAAACAGAGAAATATATACAGTATAGGACAGTGGACCTATGACGTCCCTAGTAGATTATGGAAACCATGATAAGAACAGAATGAGCAGGAACACGCTTGCATCTCATATCATATTGTACATACAGTCAGTCCCTCTGATGCAGTAGTAGACAATTATCATGTCGTGGTTATCAATATGCTTATGCAGATAAATGTGTTGTCACTGAGTCAGGCAGCTGAGGCTGTATCATAAAAACTGGCATACGTTCACAAGATGTTGAGCCTTTACAAAGCCCTATAAAGCCTGGGTGACAGAATTGAGGCATCTGTCCTGCTGTTAAGGTCAATCAAAAGTAAGCATCATTCTGAAGAAATTCTTTCTGAAGGACAACAATACTTTACTAGAAACTGAAGATATGAAATAATGCGACTTGTGCTTTGATATCAAACCCTATAGCTGATATGCTACTGTTTAACACAAGTCACTATTGTCCTGGAAAATACTCATAACTCCCATTGCGGTCTCTTTGCAATTTTGGACTCAAGATTTAAATTGTTCTTTGTGTGCCAATTCAACTCTTTCTTGACCTGGATACCCAGGAAGCACAATCAAAAATCAATTATATTCAAAATGCACAGCTTTCAGCTAGAAAATGAGGCCACCCTCCTGAATCCCAGAAACGTTTTTATCCATCAGTGAGGCTTATTAATAGAGGACCAAATAAAGGTTAAAGGGATTCACTAGAACTGTCAGTATAGTGAATATTTTGCATTTTATTGAATGGTGTAATATGCTCTGATACTGCAGCTTGGCTAAGGCAGAAAAGAGAAGAAAGAGGATTGTGGCAGTATGATTGCTTTTGCACTTTTAACCACTTGAACCCTATAGCATCTCTGTCCTGGGCATGTCATAGTATGTGAATATTCAATGACAATAGCAAAGCCTGTAGATCGGCTATTTGGGGCTCCATCTTGCGCCACCCTTATCCCTTAATTATCCCTAAATGTATTTGCCATTTTTTACTATTTTGAAAAACATTTTAAAATGTTCAATTAGACGATCTACATCGAGACATTGTGAGCTTGTAGGTCGGCTATTTGAACTATTTTAAAAGGTTTTTTAAAATAGTTAAGAAATGGCAAATTAGTTTAGGGATAAGGGTTAAGGGGTGGCCATTTACAATGGCGCAAGATATAGCCCTTGGTGTAGAGGGGGAAAAAGTAAGGAGCTCAGCATTATAAGGATTAAAAGTGCAGGAAATGAGGAGATATGAAGTATACCATCCTGTTTTTATTTTACATCGTTTTACATCATTAGATCAGAAACTCTGTGGAATGTATAGGCTGGCTACAGTTTTGTTGAAATATGTCTAATTCAAGCTCATTGTCAGTAATCTAATCTACCTTTTTATAGTCAGTCAGTTAGTGTGCATGTCCTACCTTGGATTCAAACCCAAGTCTCCTGCGTGGGAAGTTATAGTGCTCTTCCCAGAGGTAATATCTGCTTGCAGTGGATATATTGTGCTTATAGTACTACTTGTCAAGTCAACCAGTAAGTGGCCTATCTGACACAAGGAACGTCTCAACAGAAGTGTAGGGAGACCACCTCTAACCACTGCAGACGGCGCGTAATAGTAAAGCATACAGATTTGTTAAAATAATGCCATTTGTTTCTAACAATCAAAGCACCAACTTTTTTCGTTGGCCATAACCCAAATTGTTTTTCTTTCATGAACCTCAATTAATTAAGTTAATGCCTTGGGCTGGGGTAAACATAATAACAAAACATTCTTACTGGACCATGTGTGCAAATGTGTTTGTGGCAGACTGACTGACTGTATCACTCGCTGAGTGATGAAGTTACACCATTGGCCGGTTAGAACTCATTTATCTACTGGAAAGGTTCACTCAGTGCCTGTACAGTACTTGTATTTGTGAAGATTATGTTGCACGTGTCACATCATTCATACTTGGGCACAACTTAATACTTGAGTTCATCCAGACACATTTGTGCAATTTGTCTGGCGTAATTGTTCTGTGCTTATTTGTGGTTAACCTATTTGGTGTTTAGACTATACTAACATAATATACAACATAATTAAAACCAATGTGGAAATTGGACTTGCCACAGCTGGCTACTGTATTAGTGTATTGCCCTCCCATTTACAGTAATAGAGGCCCAAGAGTGCCCAGGCTTTTTCTGCCCGGGCACCCAGACTCTGGAATGACCTACCTCTGGCTTTAAGGCTAGCTAACTCAGTGTCAACTTTCAAGTCACATCTGAAAACGTATTTGTACACTAAAGCCTTTCCTTAGATTTATCATGTTGCTCATTTTCTCATGTCCATGTATGTGTGTGTATATGCTTTGGTTCTATTATTGTCTTATTCTGTCTATTTTATGCATTTCATTTGATTGTTGTTGGTTATCCCTTGACACTGTAAAGCACTTTGTAAACATTGTTTTCGAAAAGCCCTTTATAAATAAAGTGTATTATTATTATTAATAGAGGCCCATCCTTTAGCTGCCCCCCCGTCTCTGGTTCCTCACCATGGCTACTATTTCCGCCCACCTGGACATTATATACATTTGTCGCACACTCTGAGCAAAGTTACTTGTCTACCATGATTTATGATGCTTATTGTGCTTATGTTTTTTATACATGTTTCTCTACCAATGGAAGAAACATTTTCTGCAGCCTTGCCAAGGACCTGCGTGTGTGTGCGTGCGTGCGTGCGTGTCACAGAGTGAGAAAGAGAAGACATAGTAATTAATTAAGTTGCATTTACTGTAGGTAAATGTTTGTTGGTGTTTATTCATGTTGCTGTTGGCACCAACAAAGGAAAAATTGCACATTGCAATGTTTCAAGTTGTCCTACCTTATGTGTAGCCTTCAGCCAGATTTTTTGGTGGATGGAGTGGGTGGTATTTAGACTGGTTTGGCTGGAAATTTTACATCCGATCTGCCAATAATCGTTTGATGCCAGACTACAAACTATGGTTGTGTACTGGACCCTTGGTTGTAATTAACCTGGCCATGGAGCATAGATGAATGACCAAACCTCTGTGGGAATAACACAAAAACCTGAACATCACTGACCAATTCAATTATGGGATTAATAAGCAAAGTGTCACCACTTCCTGTATCCGTCATTTCAAATTAAAATCACTTGTTTAATACATGGCCCATGACATAAAAATAATAATTCTAGGTTTTGACCTATACCGTTTACCTAAACCAACAGTATAGTAGATTGTTTAATGTGTGGAAAGATTTAGCTCCATAAGCATTATATGAGCAGGACAGTGATAGCCCGTTGCTTGTACTGCATGTCTTTTTCTTTAAAAAAATAAAATAAAACTGATTAAAAACAACATGGGCTGTGTTCTTCGGAACACTTTGACAGCTAAAGAGGCTCCTTGCCAAAAAGAAAAGCAGCAATGCTTGACTTTCACATGACTTGTATGGAAACAGGCTAGGTTATTATAAGTGATTTTAATAAAAGGGACATTATGCTGACAAGACAGGGAATTGTTGAGCCACTGAAGAAACAATGATGACCTTGCCGTTTCATGTAGTATCCTTCCACCAACACCAAAAGGAAGACACATTTGACAGCCCAGCATGGGATTACAACAGAGGAATGTGGAACTCACTGTCAGAAGACATATGATTAAAGCCCAATTCATAATTCGTGCACGACAGTGCCACGCGCAGAAAATAGCCCATCAAGCTCACAACACAACTAACACGTCACTTCCACAATGCATTGTGAGCTATTTTCATTGTGCAACGCCATCATACCACGAATAATAAATTCAGTAACACTGTGCTGATAATGAGTGGAGACTCACCTACATTTAAATGTACTTGTACTGCAGAAGAAATATGACAGATATAATGTTTGCATTATATCTGTTATCTGTATCTATTAATACTGTTAAACCATGTAACAATATATGAAAGATCAGCAATTAAACCAACCAAATTTGTTAAACATTTTAGGCCAATTTTCCAGGAGATTTAAGCTTCTCCGCTTCGTCCACGGTGTTCATTTCTCATTCCCTTGACATTCGTATAATAACAGTGTCTGTGAGCCTTGCTTTAAAACAGCTGAAGTACTGTATTATCAAATGAATAGCCTAGGTTACGAATGTAACTCACTAGAAATGTCTCACTTCTAGCGCCACGCATAGCCAATCAGAAGAAGGAAATTGCAGGATTTCACAGCCAACCCTTTATACTGGGAATGTAGGCTGCACTCGCGGTGATTGAACAGAATGCGGACGCTCTGGGATCATTTCTGATGCTTACTGTACTGTACTACTCATACTGTACTGTACTACTCATACTGTACTGTATTGTACAGTACTGTATTGTACTGGATTGCACTGTACTGTACTGCACTGTACTGTACTACTCATACTGTACTGTAATGTACTTTACTGTAGTACTGTACTCATACTGTAGTGTACTGTACCGTACTGTGCTGTAGTACTTGTACTGGCCCATGCTGTAGTGCAGGGGTTCTCAACGTTTTTGGCTGGGGACCCCCGGAAATGCTTTGGCCATGTCTCGCGACCCCCGCACCGCCCCCTCCCAACCACCAATACAAATTGACCGCTACATAACCTTAACTAGAAAAAGTGCCCTTCTGGGCACAGGTCTCCACCAGGAGGATAGGAGTGGGTGTGTGATGTTTGGCAAAATGTTTAGGAGCTGTGTGTGTGTGTGTGTGTGTGTGTGTGTGTGTGTGTGTGTGTGTGTGTGTGTGTGCCACCATGAGGCTGATTTGAAAACTGTCAAGTGGCATTTCTTCCAAAGCCTAGTGGGAATATGCATGCACAGTTTCACCACAATTGGACGCTGCGTTGAGTAGTTGTGGCGATTTGTACAAAACAGGTACAAAGCGGGCTACTCCTGAAAAGTTTAGAAGCCAATTGTAGCCAATGAGGGTGGATTATGAGAAATCAAACAAACCCGTCTTGATCACATGACTATGGAGAGCATATGTACCGATTTGCGTGAAACTTTGATAAAATCTGAAGGAGTAATATTAGAAAATGTGTTTTACTTATGTCGGCCTCCTGGTGGCGCTATAAAGAGCAGATGTGAAAAATTACAGGCAAAGGTTTTTCCTTGGCCTCTAGGGAGTTGGCATACAAAGTTATCCACAGATCCATGCAGTTAGAGGTAAAAACACTTTTCGGCCAGTTATAGTGCCACCATGAGGCTGAGTTGAAAATGTTCACGTGGCATTTCTTCCTCGGCCTAGTGGGAATGTGGGTGCACAATTTCACGGAAATCACACGATGTGTTCATGATTTGCAGCATTTTGTTTGAAACTGCGAGCATTTTGTTTGAACCTGCGAACTTTGGAAGCCAATCAGGATGGAGTCTGAGAAATCTGAAAGACCCGTTTCGTTGAATAGAGACTGTGTACCAATTTGCGTGATGTTTGGACAAAATCTGTAGGTGTACTGTCCAAAAACTTGTTTTTCACAGTGATTTTTTGACATGCCAATATCTGCCATTGAGCCCCATTGTGAATTTCTCAAATTTGAAAGCACTATATTTCTAAAACTATGAAACATTTAAAAGATTTATTTTCAGGCAAACATGTCCACCGTAAGATGAACCTAAATAGGTTTGAATGGGGTTTCTAGGTGTAAGTATGTAGGACTAGTAGCATGCCAAAGTTTGTGCTATTGCCATTGAGAATGCATTGGGCATTTAAGTTAAATTTCACCCCCCTCCCTATTCCAAAGCCCCCCCAGGTACATTATATATTTAAACTATTTTCAGCAATGGTACAATAATTTTTTCAGTGGGTAGATCTTGTTGAGCTCGTCATTTTGAAAGTAGATCTCACGTCATAAATGTGTGGGCACCCCTGATCTACAGTATACCATGTTCATCGAAATTGTCAACAGATGGCATTATGGTTTTAAATTCACATGTAAAATAATATACAGCAACCAAGCTGTGTTTTTGGGACAGTGGTTATGTTTACATTTGGTTACATTTGCATGTACAGCATAGCCTAATAGCAGTGGCACCATGTTATCATTAGCGGTTTGCGCTAACGTCGCTAACGGCCCTAACCAAGAGCTTAGCAGAGCCATTGCAACGCCTTGTAATATGCTCTAGTCAAGCATAGCTCTGTCCAGGGCTGGACTGGGTCAAAAATTCGGCCCTGACATTTGGCCCAGACCGGCCCACTACTACCAGCAAGCAGATAGCAGATACTCTACCGCCCCACTCTGTCGAGGCACACACAAACAAACAAGCCCTAATACCACCACTTTTATACTGAAAAATATCCCTCCATGTGTAAAAAAATATTAAAGCAAGGGGGGGCGGCCCAATGAATGGTCCAGGCCTGGCTCTGTCTGTGTGTGGAAATGGCGGCGGATATAGGTCATTAAATGTCGTGGTGCAGAAATAGCTGTTGATAACATGACACGATGTTGTACCAAAAGTGTGACCTCATACAATTTGGTAATGGCCAAACCAACCATACCAACCATCCCGTAAAATACGGGATCGTTCCGTATTTGTAAACTAAAAGAAATGCGCGCCCCCCCCACACACACACACACACACACAGGGAATGGCATCACAAAAATCACACCTGTGTGAAGTGAGGGGCGCTAATACAGTATATTAAAGTCTAACTTAATTTAGGATAAAATACAGAAAAAGACTTTCACAGTACACATACTGTACAGTCCCTGCAGCGCGGAGGGGGAAATCAGCGATCAGTGCTGTGCACACAGACGAGGCTAATGTAAGAGTCTAGATGTTGGATCATAATAAACATTTAATCAACAGATTTGAGTGAAAATCAACCGATAATTCCCAGTAGGTTACTTATCAAGCCGATCTTATCGACCTACTGCATGTCTGGGAGCCTACTGGCTGCGATTGGCATTGATAAAACATTTGAGTGAAAAACACCCGATAATTCTCAGTAGGTTACTTATCAAGTTGATCGTATCCGTCTACTGCACATGCTGGGAGCCTACTGAAAACGACAAGCCTCCTCATACCCTAACCTAAACATAACCGCAAACACGTAGCAGCGCAGTCCCTAGCCCCTCTCGGGACCCCCGGTTGAGCTCTTGTCATCGTTCACCCGTAGGGTCCCTCTGCAGTTCGTAAGCCCACAATAGGACGCAGCTGTACATAACCTCCGTTGCGGCCGTGCTGCGGCCTGGTGGTGGTGGTGAGATAAATCGGCTATAGGAGACAACGGAAACGTCAGAGAATTTTCATTTGGCGCAGAAGCCGTTAAGTATTTTTAATCTTTGTTTGACCGTTTTGGCTGCTCTGAAATTCTCTCTTCCTTCCTTATTGACTTCCCATTGTACCGCCTCCAGCATCGGGACTGGTTAGCTGAGACAGAGCAGATCAGAGGCAGGAACGTAGGGACACGCAGCTAGCCAGTCCCGATGCTGGAGGCGGTACAATGGGAAGTCAATAAGGAAGTCAAGGAAGGAAGGAAGAGAGAATTTCAGAGCAGCCAAAATGGTCAAACTTGGCTTCTGCGCCAAATGAAAATTCTCTGACGTTTCCGTTGTCTCCTATAGCCGATTTATGCTTCTTTTGATCATCACATCTCACCACCACCACCAGGCCGCAGCACGGCCGCAACGGAGGTTATGTACAGCTGCGTCCTATTGTGGGCTTACGAACTGCAGAGGGACCCTTTGTGGGCTTACGAACTGCAGAGGGACCCTACGTAAAGTAACATCCAAATTTCAGAAACTTTATGGAGGGCTCCGAGAGGGGCTACGCAGTCCCAACCTTAACGCATGTTCGCCAACCTTAATCCGATCGTTTATGGTCTACTGCCTACTGAGAAACGACAAGCCTGCTCATACCCTAACCTAAATATAACCGCAAGCACGTAGCAGCGCAGTCCCAACCAGGCCTGGAATTTCATCCTTTTAGGGGCAAGGCCACTTGGCCTTTAGTGTGGTCAACTTTTTGAGGGCACAAGGCAGAGTGCCAGGGCATGAAGGCCATCAATTAAAACAATGATTTTAAGTCCCCGGTCATAATTATTTTAGCTTAAAGGTTAAGGATGATTACATTTTTATTTAATTTTTTCAAGGCGAACATTGGTTCAGAACAGTGCTTCTTAAATAAATAATCACAGCTTTAAATAACAAAATATAAGTAGCTACTGTTGTAAAATATTGTAAACATGTTTTGGGGTCCCAGTCCAGAGATGAAAATCATAATGAAATGGCCTAGGACCCTGTCACCCTAGGCTAATTCATATACATTTAAATTGGGGGTCCTTGAAATTTAAATGGCTGAGGATCACTGGGTTAAACTGTGAGTTAATTCACAGAAAATACAATGACAGCCTACATAACTTGGTTTAGAAAAGCCTATATTTTGTGCTAAACTAATATATTGAATAACATGGCATTGGCATTGTAGAGAGGTTAGTGACAGATGAGATAATTCCATTGTGGGGCTGCAGGACTGAGGACTCTGAGATAAATCAAGTTCTTACCTGGAGTGTGTGCTGTGCACAGGGGAACAATTGTTTAATTATATCCATGGTATTTTTCTGTCGCTATCCATAATGCGACGCAAAAGTACATTTATGTTTGTTTTGGTGGGCTAGATTATAGATACGGTAGATCATCTCTCCTCCTCCTTGTATGGACAGCCACGCTGTTTCGCGTTACACAAAAATAAATCAGCTGGACCATGTCCGACCAGCGACCAACGTTAATGCATGTGACGTTGAACCGCCACACTGTCGCAACGGTAGAAAACATTATTTTGTTTTGAGTGATAGTTGCAGTTTGACCGGATAGCTAGATTAGCTACACTAGTAGGCAGCGTGTGGGCTGCCTAAATGCCCTCTGTTTACTCTGTCAGTGCGTGTATGTGTGGCGCGGAGGAGGAGGCAAGCGGGTGCGTGTGTGAGAGAGAGTGTGTGTGTGTGTGTGTGTGTGTGTGTGTGTGTGTGTGTGTGTGCAGGGACGAATTCTTTTCATAATCCTCATGGGGGCCCGTTCCCCCCGCAGCCCCGCCAGAACGTCCGTCCACCTCCATGAATGTCCCGCAGTTCCAGTTTTGGCCAGTAGGGTAGCACGGACCAGCCGCTCTGGGGGCCTGGGCTCACCTCTTTCTCATTTAACACTTCCTCGCTTGTGAATCAAGTAAGGTGTTTCAGTGAGTGAGCTTACTCATGATTCACAAAACCGAGGTAGGGGTTACATTCGTAAATTACCCGTATAGTATTGTATCCTACTCGAAAGATCATCCATTAACCCTAATGAGTGAAATTAAAGGATACTATGGAAATTGCCCAGAAAACAATGTGACTTGCCAGCCTTGTAGCTCCTGAACTTCCTATCTAAGGGGAAAACCGCCCTAATGGTGTTATTTACCCTACTGCGAGTTCACACTCGGAACCAAATGCGTCAACGAAGGTGCAGTCATGTCCAACCAATAGGAGTGAGCAAAAGTTGAGAGCGAGCCCCGACCTTGCTGCTGCACATGTCCTGAACCTCATATTCATATTCCTCTACAAGGGGGCCGCCATATTCTTGTGTGATAGGATTTATTTTATTTGTTTGTTAGTTTTAATTTAAATATCTGAAAACACAGCCTGGCACAGTGTCCACAGGCTCTCATTTTTGTTTTAGCTTGTTTTTATTTACCTAGGGGTGGTTGACTGAGCATGAGTGCACTTTTTCAGCAATGCCCTGCTTCACATTCTTACAGAATGTTCCAGGCCCAAGCACTCCAAACAGTGTACGTGTCTTTGGCCTTGACCAAGCTACCACTACAAGTTAACCAACATAGGCCAGCTGTGTCAACCTCTTTAGTCAACAAAATATATCCGCACATACCTCCATACATATGTGTGCGTGCGTGCGTGCACTGGGGTGACACATATGTGTTCTTTTCTTATTATATTATACAGTATGGTTATACATGTCCAAGACCATGTCCAGGTACTGTCCCTGGAATGACAAACTACTTTCCTTTGGTGAGGCTGTGTGTGTGTTGGAAGGGCTGGGCTGAGTCACAAGGTGACCGTATAGGACACAGTCCCTTAGAGACTTTTACAACCTGTCTTTGGTCTTTCTCCTCTCCCACACTCATATACACACACACATATTTAATTTTATGGGCAAAAATCATGACTCAAAATAACTGTCAGCAGCCTTTGCTTTACAGTGACAATAGAGGGACAACAAACCTATAACTATGCTGTCTGGACTGCGTAGAGCATTAAACATCTCCACTAGATGAAAATGCAGTACTGAAATAGACATTTATGCAACGTCAGCTGTTGGTATAGTGTACGTGGCAGCCATTTTATTCTTACAACATACTTTCCGACATATGGCCCACCGCAAAGTACGATTAGCCTAAAAACGACACTGAAAAGACCAAAAATGTTATATATCACTTGCATTGCATTGTGTTTTTAATTTATTTATTTTCCTACGTCTAAAAACATTGACAAATTAAGCACAGACTGATACGAGCACATAAATGTACTCATCCTCCCACATACTCAGCTCTTTTACTCATCCTTTAACACTGGTCAGTAGTGGCAAAGTGTCAGGTCTGGTGATATATGATGTTGTTCCAGTTAATATTTAATTCCCTAATGTTTAGTGTGCTATTTTAAAGGGCAAACGCATTAAGAACGGCTTCCGAGTCTGTGAGTGCAGAAACATTGGAGGTCATCTCCTGTGGGAGGTTCCATACCCACATCTGTGTAGGCTAGAACTGTAGGCAGGAGTAGGCGCCCACACACGTTTGTTTGTGTTTGTTTCTGTGTGTGTGTGTGTGTGTGTGTGTGTGTGTGTGTGTGTGTGTGTGTGTGTGTGTGTGTGTGTGTGTGTGTGTGTGTTTGTTTCTCTCTGTGTGTGTGCGCGTGCACGCGTGCGTGTGTGTGTGTGTGTGTGTACGCACGCACGCACAAACAAGACACTTGTCTAGTAAGGCCAAGGGGAGGAATCTACTTCACATTTAATGTTTGTCAAGGCCTCATCTTGGATGGCCAGCCAAATGGATGGAAAGCCTGGAACACGCTGGTAGGAGAACTGTCACTCTGGAGGGTTCGCGTATTGCTGGGGAACGCCGGCCTGGCTCAGAAGCAGCTGGTAACAAACAATATCAAGCAGGCAGAGACGGCATCCCAGTGGGTGTGGATGAAGTGGAACAAGCCGTGATGAAGACAATCTTTTGACATCTTTTGGCTCACAGTTGAGGACAGCAGTGTGGAGCCCTCCCCCATCAGAAATTCCATGGATTGGCCCAGATGTCAGGACACCTAGGTTGCTAATGCGGCCTGACAGCGTGTCACAGGTTTGAATCCCGATACCGACGGCCTTTGTGTGTTTCTCTCGCCATTTTCTGTCATTCTACTGTATCTATCAATAAAGGCAGAAAAATACCCAAAATATCTTAAAAATCACACCCGTGTGAAGTGAGTGGTGCAACTCCGTGTGGGGCTCCGCAGAAGTTCCAGACCCACAGGAACGCGGCCAGGGTGCCGGCCCGCTTCTGGCGAGCCGCCCTGCTTCCGAAACGGTCGAGAAATTACAGTTACCATGTGGGGGTCCTCCGGTACAGCAGGCTACAGTAGTGGAGTGTTTGTGCAAGGATAAACCCGACGCTTGAATGTCAACTGTGCCGATCAGGAGACCGCATCAGGAGATATAGGTAACCCAACCAGCCGACCACACACCAGTTTACTCATAATAATCAGTCACTCCATAAACATTCATATAGACAGACACCATGCACTGGCTATCTATCCGTCATAAATGTGGTGTGACAGACAACAGTAACAGAGGACACAGTGACAGAGGAGATGCACTCCTTTCTTTTTTCTTTTTTGCAAAACAGCAGCGTGCGTGTGCGGCTGTGCCAGGGCTGTGCGCGTCCAAACGTATTCAACAACGTAGGTAGAAGGGAAACAGACAACGTGTAGGCCTACATCGATATATTATTTAATTCATGGTTCAGGTGTAGGCCTACTATAATATATCTTTATATATTTAACTAGACCGGTGCCCGGCTGTAGAACAAGTTGGAGATCCATGCCCCCACCTGGCTATGCAATACCTGTTGTACCAGTGTCAGAGTACCGGTTCCACCCATCTGTGTCCCTGTTATGCCCATACAGTATATGGAGATTTCTGTATCTGTCTCTCTGTATCCCTTTATTCCTATATATGGAGTTCTGTGTCAGGCATGCCCAAATATGAAGTGTGTGTGATGTCAAAATTGTGATGTCAGAACAAGCCAGCTCCATATATTGTTCGCTCGAATTTAAGGCAGAATTTACAATCCATTGATAATAATGAGGCCCTACAGTAGGTTCCTACGGGAAACACCATGATAATATGGACCATTTCCAATGGAACTATAATACGATGTAATCAAGAATAAAGTCAAGGAACATTTTTGATCATTTATAGATCAACATTTTTGATCTATACTGTTAGAGAACTGGCACCTTTAAAAACAAGCACAGCAGGGATGAGAAGAAGGTTATAACCCCTGGAGTCAGACGTTGATGGTTCTCTGGTCTTTCTATGACATCACTCTATGTATTTCTGAACCGCACTTTCTGAACCCCAGCAGTTGGCATAACAGTTGGCATGGTATTATATTGAATGTACTCACATAGCCCTCTTCCCTCCATCACTCTACCACTTATGCAATACGGAACAATTATAGTCTGGCCTTTTTTCACTTTTTCCTTTTTTCCAAAGCAGGCAGATGGCTATGGGTATTATGTTGAGGATACTGTTAGGCACTGATGACTCTTCCCGTCAGCCCACTCGCCTCTGCTCTTTTTCTTCCTCCACCGAGACAGAAAATATTAAACATAATAGGCCATTTTCCGGCTTGTAAAGAGAAATTGGCATGTTGAAGAGAATCATCTTTATCGTCTTTTCACCCAATCTCTCTCCCTCTCTCTTTCCCAGTTGGCATGATATTACAGTGAACCATCGATGACTAGTCCAATAGCCCCACTTGTACTGCTCTTGTTGTGAGTTTTCCATCTGGGGGACTTGCACAATGCAGCCATATTTAGACATATAGGGCTCCATTTTAGTCACCGCTAAACCCCTTCTTTTCCTTTTTTTGAGTGGTGTAAACCACTCCTACAACTGGCTTTGTTAGTTTACGTGTCTGTCTGTCTGTTCGTACCAAAAAATGAGCATGGTTGCTATGGTCACCCAGTTCACACGGGTGTGATTTCATTACGTCAGACATTACGTCAGACCACAGCTGATCAGTCTATATAAGACCTTACACCACTCAGTTCACACGGGTGTGATTTTTACTATTTTGAAAAACATTTTTGAATAGTTCAACTAGCCAATCTACATTGACACGTTGTGAGCTTGTAGACTGGCCATTTTAACTATTCAAAAATGTTTTGCAAAATAAAAGGCAAAGAAGTTTAGGGATAAGGGGTTTAGCGGTGACGAAAATGGAGCCCATAGTGTTTAACAAGGGCAATTTATTTTGTTTCGATCTGTTTCCGTCCTTCCATATGACTTTGAGTCTCACTTCTGTGCGTGCATGGTTATTAGCTATAAGCTTTTAATATTAAAAATAATGCAAGCTTCTCTCTGCCACACCTAAATGAAGACCCAGTGCTAAAAGATGGCAAATGAAATGAATGCTGATTTTATGACCTGTATTGCCTAATTGTCTCGGCCAGGCCAAAGGCGACTACTGTATTTACAGTTGTACTCACCCCTGTCCGTCCGTCCGTCCCTCCGTGCAAGTGTCCGTGTATGTGCCAGGTCTCCATCTGTGTAGGCCTACTGTACAGCTAATACAGCGTTGGACTTGGCCCGATCGATGCGAAACTGTGCACACACACTCCCTGGAGGCCAGAGCATAACCTCTGCCCCCAAATTTTCAGTGCAAGGCCGATTTTAGCAAAAGACATGATTTGATATTACTCCTACAGATTTTGTCCAAACATCACACAAATTGCACAAAAACATCTCTATAGTCATGTGATCAAGACGGATTTGTCTGATGTTCATATTCCATCCTTATTGGCTAAAACTGGCATCTAAATCATGAACGCCTCACAGCTAGAAGGTCCTGGGTTCGATTCCCGCTCGGGACGCTGTGGGTGCTGGTGGCGTGTTTCCTCCTCCGCGTCATCAGTGCCCATACCCGAGGCGGGGTTGGCGAAAGGGCCTTTCTGTGTGGAGTTTGCATGTTCTCCCCGTGTCCCCTAGGGTAGGTACCCTCACAAAAAACATGCAGTAATCCTGGTCTCTAAACTGCCTCCCCGTGGCCAGCCGGGGCGCCTGATGGAGGGGAAAGGAACTGGTTGGAATAGAGGGTATGCGCGTGACATCATCGTACCTGGAAGTTATGCGGGAACGCCCACTGAGTGGCCTTGACAGCCCATTCATCCAAACAGAAAAGTCCTGTCGGATTGCATTAAACAATGTTAAACTCACCAACATTTCAGCTGTACGAAAAGCTTGAATTATCCTCTTTCTTTTCTTTAATTTTTGTTTCATAAAAATCCACCATAGAAACGTTATGAGCTACTTTCTGTCAAGAAATGCCGTGCATTTGATTATTTTTCTAAGGCTGCGTTCGAATTCATTCCCTATGCCCCATATAGTGCACTACTTTGGGGTTCCGCCATTTTGTTATAGTGTCCGAATATGTAGTGAGCATTTTTGCACCCTAATGTAGTGGACTGAAGTATCCCACAATGCACCGGGAATTGTAGGGACCATCCGATGGTCACTACAAAAACACAGGGAAGCAAATCTGCCCCATAATGCATTGCGCAAGCTCGCTCTTGAACGCACATGCACGCGTTTGCGCGCACGTGCGCTGCTTCTGCATGCATGCGCTTATTGCGCTCCAACTCAGAAGAGGCAGAAGTTGAACCAGCGAAAGAAATCAACACAAATGTACTTTTTAAACTTTCGTTTCCCCTCTCTTTTCTTCCCTGGCGGATCTCGAAGCTACAGATCTCGAGACAAATGATCTGTGCATTTATTTGCAATTGTTTTGTTTTATTTATTTATAATAAAACAATTAATTTGCATTTGCAATAGTATTACTAATCTGATTCATTCATATCACCCAGGCCCAGCGCATGACGTTAGGAGAGGAATGAGTTGCTTGCTTATGAGTTGAAGGCCTTATATTTTAATAGTTTTTGGATTAAGGTTGGTGAGGTTGTAAAGCTATGTGCTAAAGTCCAATATATATTTTGTACATGCATGTGAGACACATTAATTGTGTCTCCGAACATATGTTTTATTAATATTAATTAATTCCTGACATTAAAAAATATATGTTATCTAACATTATTTCATTGAATTGCGCTAAATACATTAAAACTTAATTATGTAGGCAGTAATTTATTGGACTGCTGTTTCTGTTAGGCCTCATTCACACGTACCAAACACCAATCAAGCAATGTTTGGTCGTTTTTTTGTTTTTTTGGGCCAGCACAATGCTTTTCCAATGGGAGTCACATGGTTTGATCAAACATTTGTGTTGGATCGCTGATTAATGATTGCTCCCCCCTCATCAAACAAAAATGTTTGGTCAAACCATGTGACTCCCATTGAAAATGAATTGGAGCAGCAATCAAAAAGCAATCAGGCATCACACACGGACCAAACATTTGTTGTGTAGGTGTGAACTAGGCCTTAACGTCCGTATTGTAATGTGAGCAGAGCTTGTAGATCGGCTACTTTTGGTAATTCTTTTACCAAAAGTACCCGATCTACAAGCTCACAACACGGACGTCGCGTTGCTTATAGATCGGCTATTGTTGCCGTACCCCCCCCCCCCCCCCCCCCCCCCCAGGATTAGCGGGGGTTCATAATCATGCTGCTGATATTTTCATATTGTCAAGGTGGTGCACTGTTTTCATATTGCTGGATAATGGATATAATATTAATGTATTGATAATGATAATAATCATAGGCCTATGTTATTTTAAAAGAATAACCTTTTTATCATCATTTCAGCAGCAGCGTTTTGACAGTTGATTCTTCATATCCAAATGAGTGAAACGGCCGGGATGATTTGTTTATTTTTCATACAGTTCTTTATGAGGCGATCTGAACCCTATGGGGGATTACAATGCAAATAAAAAGTACATGAACCAGCGGACCTATAGCGCCCTCTACCGATATTGACGTCAGAGTCGGTGCTCCCCATACAGGGAGTATTGTCCGAATTAATCACTATTTGAGTCCACTGAGTCTGGGTCCCCGTATGGGGAGTAGGGAGTAGGGAACAACCCTAGCAATTCGAACGCAGCCTAAAGCCAAATTCCAATACCCAAAATCTCGGCCACTCGCTCACTCCCACTCGATCACTCGGGGTCATTCCAGCTTGACCCGGAAATGGTTAACGTTCCGATTGTTAAAGTGCTCCATCGAGGAGGAGAGTGGAGTCGAGTGGAGGAGCCGAGTGGGCTCTCCGAGACGGCATAGAGCGAGTGTACATCAGGTGCAGGCTCGGTGGGGTATGTTGTCTCCTCGCTGCGGATTTCCGCATCACGTGTACATGTTTTTTTCCTTCTCCAGTGACATAAGTCCGCCTCCTCCACATGTGGCACAGAAAACACTGCTTGAAACCCGATACTATGCACCCCCCCCCATCCACGAGCTGCCGGCCGCTGCGGCTGATGAGACGCTGTCGCTGACCCAACACACACATGCACGCACACACATTAAACTAAAAAGCTTTGCTGTTTGTTGAAGAGACACATTTTCGCTGAATTAATAGAGCAGAGCTTCAGAATGATACAGTAGCCTATGTATAGCCTATGTGAAAGTGAAAGGACCACAACAAGCCACTGGCTTTATTGCGTTGTGTGATATAAGCATAATAAAAGTAGGCTATATTGTGCGCACCTCAAAAGCTATAGTTAATTTCTCTCTGTGCATGCCTGAATGCACAGACTGCTATGAATGACGGTGACAAATATGTATTTATTTATATGTGGACTGAACTGAATATGTAAGTCAGAGAGACTACCTATAATAATTCCTGTTATAGTGTCTGTTATTTGCAAAGACTGTCGGAGGAGGGACTGTCCGAGGAGGGGGGGGGGGGGGGGTATTTATACGAGCAAAAAGGAACGCGGGCTGCGGGCAGGTCAGGAATTCCCTTCACATTCACATTCACAATCATATAATATAAAAGTGTGCGTATCCTGGCGCTTATTCACTATTTCAGGAATAAATAGCCTTGTTGCACATGTTACCAATACATACACATTGGCCTCGGTTACATGCACAAAAATGAATTGTCTATTCTGTAGACTGTATGGCTCTGGGTTCAGAGTTCCAGTGATCCAGCTGTGTGACACTGTATTGTTCCACCACTTTTGCTTTGGCAATGTAAACGTATGTTTTCCCATGCCAATAAAGCCCTTTGAATTGAATTGAATTGATTCACGTCATAAGTGATCGCGGAATGTGCCGTCGCTTTGAAATGACAGCGGAGTACATTCCGATTCTAGAGGCAAATCCACTCCACCACTCTGTCCTCGCATTGAATCCTCTCCTCCTCCACTCCTCCTCGCTGGGGGCGGAGCCGAGGAGCGAGTGGAGGACGCGAGGGGAGTGAGCGAGTGTGAAAGTTGCGGTATTGGAATTTGGCTTAAGTGTCAGAGTTTGGAAGTGCTTGTTTTCAATAACACAACATTTTGCTGCCTCCTGCATTATGTGACATTTAGAAACAGGTGGTACGCAGGACGGTTGAGTGATTTCCAACGAGCGCTTCCAAACTCCAACACCCAATGCTGCTCAATGTTTTGCCACTCAGTCTAGATGAGGGGGGCGTGTCCTGATGGGAAAACCATGAACGCAGTGTCAAGGACACCCTGAATAAGAATCAGCTTTATTGCCACATCACAGGTTTCGTTTGTGTGCAAGCTCCATTGTTTTTTTGTCTTAATGTGTTTTTCTGCAACTAAAGATTTTGCCTAAAACTCACACAAATCAGTAGGCTACACATTATCTCTGGGGTCATGTGATCAAGATGCACAAGTTTGAATTTTCACATCCCATTCCAAGTGGCTATGACCAACGTTTGCAGGTCCTGGGTAGGCAACCCGGCCTGATGGAGACCTGTGCTCCGATGAGCACACTTTTCTAGTTTATTCTCGTGTCTATACTAGTGTCACTTGCTGACAAAAACGTATCTTCAAGATACTGTATCTTTCATTCACCATAACTGCATCTCTATCAACCTCTTCTCTCAGGCTTGGCCTTCCCGTCTTTCAGGAGCTCAATTTATACTCCATTACACAACGGTGTCGTTTGCAGAAAATAACAAATCTTCAATGCATCACATTGTTACGGTATGACAGAGGCTTCAGAGAGGAAAGGTAAAACAAAAGAGAAACATAAAGCATTAACCACATCTGCAACCCAGACACGTTTATGGTAATACAAAAATAATGTTCTGTAATGATGATGGTGTTATTCTGTAGAAACAACGCCATGCACTCTCTCTGTGTGGTAAGATTTTGCAAACATGCACGTGATATTGGATAGTGGATATCCACTGTTTGGCGGAAAGCAGAGAGAAGGTAAGAGAGATTTGTGTGTTTGGGGGCATTCTGTGTCTGCCACATCCCTGTCTAGGGACCAGTGGTGACAGCAGGCTCATTTGCTGGGTGATTATCAACGGAGTTATTGCGACAGAAAAACAGAAAGGAGGCGCGCGCACACACACACACACACACACACACACACACACACACACACACACACACACACACACACACACACACACGCACGCACACACACACACACACACACACACACACACACACACACACACACACACACACTTTTGTTTAAACTAATTATGCAGGCCAGGAACCTGCCATATGGCATTAGTTGAGGATCTTGTGTTAGAGTGTGTGTGTAGGGAGGCTCTGTATGAACATATACATCAACATCAGATAAGGCTTCATCACAGAGCAGATGACTATGAAACAAGCAATGCTGCTACTGAAGGTGAAGGCTACAACTCAAATGTATGCGTGTGTTTGTTTTCTGTTTACTGTGATTCGAGGAACCGAAAGTGGCTGGTATCATGAGTCAAAGAAGAACACGATTCACGGGCTGAAATGTCAGGTATATGAATGCACCCAAAAATACACCCAAGATGATCAGAAAATAAGCTGTACTGTAGCCTACAGTACAGTGGTTAAGTGCAGGGGCACATGTGATTGCGATAGTAACACATTTGATTGAGAAAATATAAGTGATGTGTGGCCAAGAAGTGTAACTCAGGAAGAGTTACAGTCACTGACGGGCAGTCACTGACCCTGGTAGTTCCGTCGGTAACAAGTGGCAAGAAGAAGTCCATATTAATTTCATTCATTCCCATTTGGAATATGATGTGCACCACCACTTCATTATGAGAATGTTCAATCCTGTTGGCTGGCAATTATCGTTTTATTCATATTCTCCGTCAGGCTATAACGTCGGTGCTGCAGAGGTGTGTGTGTGTGTGTGTGTGTGTGTGTGTGTGTGTGTGTGTGTGTGTGTGTGTGTGTGTGTGTGTGTGTGTGTGTGTGTGTGTGTGTGTGTGTGTGTGTGTGTGTGTGTGTGTGTGTGTGTGTGTGTGTGTGTGTGTGTGTGTGTGTGTGTGTGTGTGTGTGTGTGTGTGTGTGTGTGTGTGTGTGTGTGGAGGAGGGATGACCTGGCACAATTCGGTTAGATATCATTGTTAGGTGGCACTGGAAACCTCAGGTCCAAAACTGTTACTTTCCAGGATTCTACAATAACAATAAATAACATATCTACAAGTATTTTGTAGATCGGCTATTATTTCTACTTGTGTGTGACACTGTAGTATGACGAAGTATGGCAATAATTTACAAAACAAGATAAAAAAATAAGTTTAAATTTGGAGATATAAGGTTTCTGCTCGACAGCAACAATAGAAGACATGCCCACACACACAATCCTCATCTCCTACAGTATACAGTACGTTGTGGACCTGAGATTGGGATCTTGTGGGCACATCAGATATCCTGTGGTCACTGACTGGTTTTTGATTGATTGATTGAAGAATTTATTAACAGTTTGCAGAATTACAGTACATTTCAAGCACAAACTCAATACAAAGGCTGTTAACTGTGAGTGGACGACCCAATTAAGCATTACACTTGTTTCCAACAGGGTCCACCATGTTCAAATCATCAAAACATTTAGAGACGTACAAATAGACACTTCTATAGACAGAACAGGAATTCATCAAAAAAGAATTCATCAAAAAGGAGGTAAAAAGGGAAAAGAAATATATACAGTGAGGGGAAAAAAGGGGGGGGCGGGGGGGGGGGGATTCAGATTTTACGGGGGCCAGTTTCGAATTGCAGCCATCCGTAGGTGCCCTTTGAGAGCGGTTTTGAAGGAGTCAAGGGATTCGCATGTCTTAATGACAGTTGGTAGGGCGTTCCACATTTTGGTGGCATAGGAGCGAAAAGAATTTAGTCCCTTGTTTGTGCCGAATCTGGGTTGTACATGGTTCGTTGCACTCCCTCTGGTGTTGTGGGTGTGGACTTCGTTAACATTAAGGAAGTATCTAGACAGGTACATGGGTATCTTGGTGGTGTATCGAATCTTGTGGACCAGACCCATTGCAAGATGCTGTACTCTGTCGTCGACCCTAAGCCATTCCAGCCTGTCGAAGTGGGCAGGGGTGAGGTGGGTTCGGGGTAAAGTCATGCATTATGTACTGTAACTGACCCACACATGCAGAAGATCAAGATGTTAGAAGTGATCCTCATCTTACTTACATCTTACTGTACCGTTAATGGTCACATGACCAGGATTTTGTTTGCACAACATCATTATTTTAACAGTGCCAGGTCACCTCCCGTCTTCTGTTATCTCAGGAAAAATGAGTAAACCATCTGCTTCACTCGCTCTGTTAATCTGTATAATATTACAGCTTGTTAAATCAAGCAGCAACATGGCATAAGTAGTCAGTTTTAATAGTGCACTGCTATGCATGTTGTAGAGTTACGTACTGTAGGCATGTACAATGTGATGCATCATTAATCATTACAGTGCTGTCTGAGATATAAAACAAATACAAACTTTGCTTGAAACTATAAAGTTCAATACCCAGTCCATCAGAGCAGATTGTGCGGTCACACTTTATTCTTCCTACCATTTTCCAAGGCATACCGTAGTTACATTTCCAAAGAATCCATATACTCCAGTATTTCTTGTCTATCTTATTCTTCACTGTATTGTGAATAGGCAATAACACTCTCAAAACTCAACCCGTGATTTTGTGACAGGGTGGAGCTGGGATTTCTTACAATTTTGATGACAGCTTTACGGCCACCACTTTAAATCATTTTGGATTAATGGCTTGGAAATTTCACAGGCTGGAGCTGAGGATTCATGGGGTGACCGTGACACAGGGACCATCTACAGTATCTATCTAACTATAACCAAGTCTCTGTGCATGTGTGTACGTGTACGTCTGTAATCCACGTAACTCGAGAACCGTTTGCCCCACCGACTTTAAATTCGACACACGCGTTCCACGCCATCACAGGGGCTGCAGTGCCCGGTGTCGAGTCGGTCGGACCCACGGTTGTCCAGAACCTCCCCAAAAAGGCTTCTGCCCGGACTCACAACAACACTGACACAGAACTCCATAGAATAAAGGGACACAGAGAGACAGATACAGAAATCTCCATATATGGGCATAAAAGGGACACAGACAGATGGGTGGAACGGGTACTCTGACACGGGTACAACAGGTATTGCATAGCTGGGTGGGGCATGGATCTCCAACTTCCATCGTTACCGACTTGGTGCTCTAGTCTGGTCTAGTCAGTTTAATCAGAGCATAAAGGTTATACAAGAGTTTGACAACTCTAGCCCAGGTGCTGGACAAACGGCAATACAGGAGAAAGGAATAGAGTCCGCAACACTGGCAATACTCAGCTCCACTTCTTCATTCCTGAAGATCCTATAGGTAGGACCCTAACACATGATCATCAGGTCTTATTATATAAGGAGGTATATTTTTTTCAAAAAAGTGTACAGTATTTGTTAAAATGTTGTTTTTATGTGGGCACGCCCAACAGTTCATTAAGTATGCCTGGTTTGCCTGGTGGGTGGTGATGGGTGGTGATCCACCTGAACTGAAGCCACACCCACAGCTGTAGTTGTATGATAAAGGGGGAGGGGTTAGGGGAGGGGCTGATAATGTGATGTCACTATATTACCGTTTATTTCATTGGCACGTTTGACTGTCAAGGGTTCAGCCTCCAGGAAGAAACCCTAAATACAAAGTTAATACACCATTGCACATAAAAACGACTCCAGGGTGTCTAATGTAATAAAGTATTGTCACCTCATAGACACATGAAAAACTGGAAAAATAAAAAAATTGTGGCACTCTTTAAGGTATACTTTAAGGTATACTTCTCCCACTATACCTACCACTATACCTTCGACAGGCAGCCTCTGTAGACATTTTTAAAGCACAGCTCAAGACCTACTTCTACACTCTTGCTTTAAGTTGTTCTTTCAAATCTTTTCAAGAATTCTTTTAAATAGCCGATGTATATTGATTTTAAAGTAGCTAAACCGATTTTGATGATACATTAATGTGGTTGGGTTGAGCATTCAATGATTTCCTTTAAACTAGTTATTCTGAGGATAGGTTAAGATCCTCATCAGCATCCACATGCTCAATAGAGCCACTTGTTGTGTAATTGTCTGTTATGGGAGCTGCATTGGCCTCAGACCACACGCCACCTGTCATGGCTCGTAGCAGGTGTCTAAAAAACGGTTCAATCCCTCACACTTCTCACCGCCACCCACAGCATACAGGACCTCAAGCAGTGAGAGAGAACAGCTCGTGACATTGCCAGGTACCCAGCCCACCCCACCCATGGACTGTTTGTTCCCTTGCCATCTGGCGAGTCGTTCTTAACAGACAGATACAGCCGTGAACACTTTCTACAACCCCAACTCCCCAAGCCATAAGTGTCTGCCCACTTGAACACTAGCGTCCCTATTATTGTGTGTGTGTGTGTGGGGGGGGGGGGGGGGGGGGAATACACCGGCCAAAAATTGCTTGTAGATTGTCTATGTTCGGCAAAGAGATTTGTGGCAGAGGGACATACTGTACTAGCGAGGATCTAGTGCAAAAGCACGGTGGCACAGTTGGTAGTGCTGTCGCCTCACAGCTAGAAGGTCCTGGGTTCGATTCCCGCTGGGGATGCTGTGGGTGCTGGCGGCGTGTTCTCTCCTCCGCGTCATCAGTTCCCATACCCGAGGCGGGGTTGGCGAATGGGCCTTTCTGTGTGGAGTTTGCATGTTTTTGTCATTTAATATTACAGCTTTATTTATTTTCATTTTTCCTGTTCACTGTGCCTATAGGTGGATTGATGATAAATTGAAGTGAATGGAGCCTTTTGCTGAGGGGAGAATCCATGAAGTTCTGAAGGATGCTGGGAAAAAAGGAAGTGGTGAAAAGCCTGAGGCCTAAGAGGACCACTGAGACATTAGAAAATCCTCCACACCTGCTCAATCCTATAACAAACACACATGCACGAACAAACTCACCCACACACAAACACACATACGGTACTAGAAAAGCACTATAGAGGCAACAGGCCCTGCTTAACAGATGTTTCTAAAGTAGTGGCATTTATGCTTGTGGATTTGTGCGTGTGCACTGTGCATGCATTCACACATCTATTGACACAGTACCATGATCATGGTCTAGTAGGTTTTGCAGTCCATCCAAGATCTATACTGCAAGCTTTATACTGCTTCTGTATAATGTTAAATTTGCTATCTACAGTAACCCATGAGACGGCAAGGCTCCTGGTTCGATCCCCAGCTCATTACAAGTCATGTAGAATTATCCTCTGATGTCTGTGAAAGAAAGTGAACGTGCATGGGTGACTGTAAAGCGATTTGGATAAAAGGCGCTATATAAGTGACATTTTTTTTACCAGCATCTAGGGAAGGCGGTGAATCACGTACCTAAGTAACACTTCTCAAACACTGATCTCCATGGATATGACCCTGAGGCTACTGTGACAATCACAATCACTGCTTTGACCGGTGGGACTGTGGGGGACTATGGCTTGCCCTGCAATCATTGCCCTATTTAAAGGTACCCTATCATTCAAGCACCTGTATACAACATGGACTCTAGCATACAGTACCACTATAGAAAATAGAAGGAAGATAAATGGCAGATGTACGAAGTATAAAACTATGGCTTGCCCTGCAATCATTGCCCTATTTAAAGGTACCCTATCATTCAAGCACCTGTATACAACATGGACTCTAGCATACAGTACCACTATAGAAAATAGAAGGAAGATAAATGGCAGATGTACGAAGTATAAAATATCATCAGAGCACCAGGGTTATGAAAGTAACCTTAGGGTTAAGTGGTTATGGTGTTCAAGGTGAGTTGCAGATCCCCGCTCTCAGACAGTGATATGGCTGAGGGGTGATGATAGCATCACACTTGACAGAATAACGTTTTTCAATGCCGAAAAATGGCACAGTTGCTCACCTCCAAAATCATGTACCTCAGAATCAGAATCAGAAGAGAATCAGAATCAGAAGACTTTATTGCCATGACATGTAAACATGTTAGGAATTTGGTTTGGTGGACAGCAGAGTGCAGTTACAACATTAGGACAAGTGCAAAACAGGACAAGACAGTGCAAAGAATAGTGAATAAAATAAAGTGCAGAGAGTTCAAGTGATCAGTTCAGAGCACAAGTCAGTCCATTCCACTCTGAGTGGGGGTGGAGGGAGGATAAAGGGGGGTCAGGGGGGACACCAGCAGCGTTGAGGAGCCGGATAGCTGTGGGGAAAAAGCTGTTTGAATGTCGGGCCTTCATAGTCTTTAGGGACCGCAACCTCCTGCCTGAGGGAAACAGGGCAAAAAGACTGTGGCCTGGGTGTGCAGGGTCAGCCATGATCTTCCTGGCCCTCCTCGAAGCTCTACTCCTAAACAGAGCCTCAAGGGGGGCAAAGGGCAGCCAATCACCCTCTCTGCTGATCGTATGACCCGCTGCAGCTTGGCCTTGTCCTTGGCCGCTGCAGCGGGGAACCAAACAGTAATGGCGAGGGTGATGATAGATTCTATGATGGCAGTATAGAAGTTAACCAGCAAGGTCCTTGGGAGGTGGAATTTCCTCAGCTGTCTCAGAAAAAACAGTCTCTTCTGGGCCTTTTTTGTGAGGGTGTCGATGTTGGGCCCCCACTTCAGGTCCCGAGAGACTATCACCCCGAGGAAGCGGGCCCTACCCCCTGGTAGGGCTCATCTCCAGGGAGGATGAGTCTGCCTACAGGAGCGAGATCGACTTGCTGCTGACCTGGTGCACACGGAACAACCTCTGCATGGCCTTAGATTATATCCTGCATTGCTAACTCCTGACTCCTTTGCAGTTATCCTACTCTCTGTGTCAACTGGACACTCTCGTCTCTATAAAAAACAAAAGTCTCTGTCGCTGCCCACCCTCACTATTGTCCTGGGGAGGGTGTAGACACCCACACGCCTCCTCCAATACACACTCGCCATCTGCTTCCTGACAGCGAGGAGAATGTAACACATGTGGAGGTTCACACTTTCTTCCCAGATCCTCTCCCTGCTGAACAGGCACCCTGACCAGAGAAGTCTACAGTGGTGTGTGGGTCGAAAGCCACCCATGAACCATTGTGTCATTGTGGCGATTAAAACAAAGCCTTTCTAACCATTTTTGAAACATGCTAGGCTTGTGCCAAGCCGGATCTACCGTCCATCTACCCCGCTGTCGCCGCAGGTATTGGTTAACTATAGGAATCAAAGTGAGGGGGGAGAGGGGAGTATGACACATGGCAACAGCCGCGGCTGTGTTTCCTCCTGCCGGTCTGTGTGGCGGCATGCGGCGGCCGCCAGTCCAGATGTGGCAACTGCCGACAACAGCCGCAGCAGAGTACAGTGACTCCCGGCATGCGTTGCCGGTAAGACACATGCGTGGCTGGTTAAAACTCACCCATGGATCCCGACATGCGTTGCCGGTTAAAAGTCACTCGTGGCTTCCCTGTGAGGTTAGGGTTATAGCTTAGGGTTTGGGGTAAGGTGTCAGCGTGACTGGTTAAAACTCACCCGTGGCTCCCGACATGCATTGCTGGTTAAAAATCACCTGTGGCTTCCCTGTGATGTTAGTTTAGGGTTTGGGGTAGGGTGCCGGAATAATGTGGAAACACTGTTGGCGGCAGTTGGCAGCGACGCCGCGGCCGATAACCTGACTCACTACACAGCCTCCATCTGGATTCGCTCCCTCAGTAGCGATGAACCAAACCGGCCACAGTTTGGAAATGTAAATTATTAATTTATTATTATTATTATTTTTTCTTTTTTTACATAATTTCCTAAGTCCATAAGTCCTAGTAGTAAAAAGTAGTAGTAAGGTTGAAATCTCTTTTTTGCAAGTAGAAATTAATCCGGGTGTTACAGGTTTAAAATACTCCTATTCACGTTCAAGGCTAGGTCCGGCCTTGCTCCATCATACTTATATGACCTACTCGACCTTCGCGAGCCAGCTCGTGAATTAAGATCATCCGGAACGGCCCTTCTTACAATAAAATCAGGCTGCAAAAAAAACTGTAGGCGACCGGGCATTTGCAATCTGGGCACAGGCTACCCATTCCAGAGATTATACTGTTTTATAAATTTGATTAGCCTTTTCTTAGTGTTTTTTACCTAATAAAATAGATTTCCCTTTGTTGTCTTTTCCTCCAGAGCGACCTTGGGTACTTAGAAAAGCGCTACATAAATTTGAGATATTATTATTATTATGCGCTGCATGCTCTCTTTGTCTCCCCCTCTGCCATCTCCAACTTAACCATCTTCTCAGACCACCAGAGCCTATCCCATTCAAAAGTGTAAACAGTGTGTCAGAGAGAAAATGTATTTTGACCTGCTTTATGGCTCCCTTGATGCATGGCAGCTGTGAGCAGTCATGTGTCTCATTGATAATGAGGAGGGGGGCAGGATGAGTCATGCTTCTTTTTGATAATGATGACCCATTGGTTCACAGGCGGCACTAAATGTGTGTCGCCGTCTCAGTGGCAAGGGGACAGATTTGACACGCTCAGGACTCACTCTACGGTTCCTACCTGCTCCAATTAAGTTCCTGCTGCTTGTGGTTTTAGTGCCTGGGGCTTCACTAACCTGTGCTTGTGTGTGTGTGTGTGTGTGTGTGTGTGTGTGTGTGTGTGTGTGTGTGTGTGTGTGTGCGTGTGTGTAAAGCCCTGCTGCTTGTATTCAGGGCATACAGCCATGTTAACCTGTTTTTAAAAGTTGTACTCAATTCACCTCCAAAACAAACTTCATGTCCCTCTTATTGCCATCCTATATGAACCAAAATGTTAATCTTGAGCAAATAAAATTACAGAATTCATAAATAATATAATTGTGGTGTACTGCTTCTGATTATTTTCACAGGGAAAAATAGTTCTATACTGTAGTTAGTAGTAACGTTTCAAACCAATGCTGAAAGCAAACAATGGGATGCAATTATCAGTTTGTAACGATAATCATACTGTAATTATCCTATTCCATCTGTAATACATTAATAATAGGATCATACTGTTTCAGATCTGGCCACAGCCTTCTTCTGAGACACAGAGCGAGTGTTCAGAAGTGCCATCTTATAATGAGCTTTAGCAAGGACCAATTATATGAAGAAAGTATGGAAATGGGTGAAGTGGTCCTTTAAGTGATTAAAAAAAGCTGTGTTAGTGCCAAGACTATCCGGTAGTTCAGGAGCTTATATCCTATTTCTTTAGCTCATAGCACCATCTGTCTAAAATACGTACCTTTGTCTGGACCGGATGCCAATCCATCACAGTTTTGCCAACTCAATCCATCTTTCTGACACAGGATGCCAAGCAGGGAGGCCCTACGGATCCTAATTCGCATGACGCAGTCGGCAAGCTCAAACCTCGGAACTTCCCACTATCGGAGCCAGACGCTCTTAACACTTGGCAATTGATCCTGTCAAATATTGATGGGCAGTGTGTGGTAGAATGGACTCGCCTCTCCTCCTGGGTATAATGAGCAGTATATCACCTTTCTCCAGGAGTACACTACCTATTCAGCAGTATAATACCTTCCCCAGCAGCAAGCCACGTACTCTCTCTCTCTCTCTTTCTTCAGTACACACCGCTGCCATCTAAGTGCTCTACCGCCTCCTCACCTTACCTCACCTCACCCGCATCCTCTCACTCTTCCGCTTATATTTGGTATCAGGTCCACAGCTGTTTGTTCAGACTGTAAAGCTACTGTGTTACAGCACAGCCCACTATCAGCAGTTGCTCACTGACTCACCTGGCCCTGATCCCCCTCATTCAGTCCTTCAGTTATATCCCACGGAAATGATGGACACCCTGTGCCTCAGGTATGTCTCAGTGACTGACACCCTGTGCCTCAGGTATGTCTCAGTGACTGACACCCTGTGCCTCAGGTATGTCTCAGTGACTGACACCCTGTGCCTCAGGTATGTCTCAGTGACAGATACCCAGTGGCTCAGGTATGTCTCAGTGACTGACACCCTGTGCCTCAGGTATGTCTCAGTGACAGATACCCAGTGGCTCAGGTATGTCTCAGTGACAGATACCCAGTGGCTCAGGTATGTCTCAGTGACTGACACCCTGTGCCTCAGGTATGTCTCAGTGACTGACACCCTGTGCCTCAGGTATGTCTCAGTGACAGACACCCTGTGCCTCAGGTATGTCTCAGTGACTGACACCCTGTGCCTCAGGTATGTCTCAGTGACTGACACCCTGTGCCTCAGGTATGTCTCAGTGACTGACACCCTGTGCCTCAGGTATGTCTCAGTGACTGACACCCTGTGCCTCAGGTATGTCTCAGTGACTGACACCCAGTGGCTCAGTTACAGTATGTCTCAGTAACAGGCTCTTTTACTTATATTGACCAATTTAGTAGGCTTTAGTATAGCCTATGTACGCAGCTCCGTTGTGCTTCACGTTCCACACAGCCTCTGCCTAAACCTGTGTGCATAAGATAGCAAATATAGGGAAAGCGCATCAACACGCCTACAGACACACCTCTGTCGGCAAAATTAATAGTGGGTTGTGTGGCCGCAAGATAACGTTTACGCATAGTGGAAGCTCCTAAATGCGTAATTCACGGAAAATGTTTATTAAGGATAAAGCATGGCATAAGATGGAGCCCAGTGGGTCTATGGCCCCAAGTTGTGGAACACAATACCACTGCACCTTTAAAGGGCGACCTCCCTTGCTGTTTTTAAGAGCGAGTTGAAAACTTTTTTTTCAACTTGGCATTTGTTTAAATTGATCATGTGTTCACATTCAATGTTCCGTTACAAATTTTCTTACCATTTTTATTTTTTTGTATTGCTATTGTAGTAGCAAAGAAGGATTCTGTGCAGCCCAGCTCAATGAAATGTCAGCCAAAGAGGCCTGAGAGAACATAGGCCTGACAGGCCTGAGAGAGCATAGGTCAGTCAAGCACAAACTCAGCTGGCTAACTATTAATTAGAAATCCATTGGTGGTCACGTTTGGTCCACCCATACCAGGGTGTTTACCAGAACACCAGAACAAATGGTGGAAGTGGAGAGAAGGCCTCTGGGCCGAAATGTCTGCACTATTGTTTGCTGCTGGGGGGAAACTGAATAAAACAAGAATCCTATCCGATACAACGTGAGTGCTGGTATTCTTTTCTATAGGAAGTGGAGAGAGCACATTTAGAATATTCTTAGCCTTAATATTCCAGTTTGACAAGATGTCAAGGTAACACCGGAAGACTATTTTTTCTAATTACTGCCTGTAGTGCCAACAGGCAAACAGGATGTGTTTACTGATACTGGAACATGGAGATATGGAAAAGAACATGGTGAAAATAGCTAAACAATAAGAAGACATGTTGCCAAAATGTCAGGGTGACATGGTCACGTAAAATAAGAGTAGGCCTATATAAGAGAGGTTTGGGATGTGGAGTTAGTGCTTTTATCCAATCGAGTGAATACTCTGTCCTTAACCCATTCAGGACGGGAACCCCTTTTGGTGTTTTAAGCATTTTGTTATACTTTAGCTATTGAAAAAATAGCAGATCTACAAGCTCATAGCACGGCACCGAGTGCCGCGCTACGAGCTTGTAGATCTGCTATTTTTGTCGTGAAAATGTCGTGCAAATCTTTGAATATAATATTCTTTCAGGGGCCAGGGCGAGCGTTTTTAATTCAAGTCTTTGCTTCTGGGGGGTCCCTGGAACAACACATTTTCAGATGGGGGTCGGCAGCCAATTACATATCATTTTTGGGGTCCTTAACATGAATATGAAACATTTGTTAATTTGTATTTTTTTTTCTTGTATTGACTCGCTTTTTGTTTCCTGGTATTCCGCTGCTTGTTATTTGTTTTATGGGAATGACTTTGGGTTGCATTTTATGTATGAAAGGGGTTATAAATTATAAATAAATAAACGTATTATTAAACTTATATTATTATGTTTCAGTGACAGTACCCACTGGCTCAGTTATGTCTCAGAGAAGTGACAAACACCCAGTGGCTCAGTGCATCTTTTTCTCCATGGCTTTCAAGGTCAGTCACCTCACTTAGAAGCACAATTAGTTTGTCTTTCTATCTGGCTGAGGAAAAATGGTCCTCTGTGTGTGTGTGTGTGTGTGTGTGCGTGCGTGCGTGCGTGCGTGCGTGCGTGCGTGCGTGCGTGCGTGCGTGTGTGTGTGTGGACATGTGCATCTTTGTGTGTATATGACGTGCGCATACATACACACGCGTGCGTGTGTGTGAGTTGTGCACCAATTGTGACAAGTTGAGGCAGGGACATGTTTTTTGTAGGCTTCTATGGTCCTTTAATGGAGCACATCTAAACTAAACTACAGCTGTCTTTGGATGTGTTTTCTCTACTATGGGGACCATATAAAAAGGAGAGGAGAGGAGAGGGATATCCTATAAGCTACATACATAGTCTTCAACTATAGTGTCCTTATTCTGGGCAGGCCATAGGTGAAAACTCTGGGAAAACAGGTGAACATTCTGCAAACATAGGCAAACATTTGGCAAAAATAGCCTCTAGAAGAGGCTTGTATAGTTCATCTATTTTAGCTATCTGATAGTGGTTAAAAATACTTCTGCATACAGTTGGAGGCCATCGATATTGTCCTTTTCTTTTTGCTGAGGTTTGCGTTATCTGCGCAAAAGGACAGTTAACCCATTTTGGGCGGGAACCCCTTTTGGTGTTTTAAACATTATGTTATAATTTAGCTATTGAAAAATAGCAGATCTACAAGCTCATAGCGCGCCACCGAGTGGCGCGCTACGAGCTTGTAGGTCTGCTATTTTTGAAAAATCGTGAAAATATTTATTTCAGAAAACTGGAGGATTTAGAAGGATTTTTTTAAATTTTGAGGTCAGGCCTAAATGGGTCAAATGATAAGGGACAATATCGGTGGCACCCAACTGTAGTTTGTAACTCAGGGTTACAGTGCAGATATTGCACGGCGCCAGCATGCACAGTACAGTACGTACTGCATTACCTCATCTCTGCCTACTCCTTTCTTCCTCTCCCGTCTTTGTTCTCTTCTCTTCCCTTCCCTTTCATTTCCTCTCCTTTCCTTGTCTCCTTTCCCTCATTTCATCTTCTCTCCATTCTCATCATCAGCCATTTCCATTCAACGGCGCAGGGGCTCATCTAATCTGTAAATAAACAGAAATGACAACAACAGCAGGGAGCAACTATGGGAATTTAGAAAACAGATCACCTCCCTCCCTTCCTGAAACAAGTCATTGAAGCAAACAAATGTGAGAGATAATATAGTTTTCGTGCATGCACGAGAGTGAATGCACACACACAAGACGTGAGGAAGAGGATGGATGGAGAGGATTGATAGAATTTACACTCTTGGTTGAATTGACAATTATCCGCAAGATGAAATTGGAATTGGGTTGTAGAAGTGCCGGGGACCTTTTTACAATGAAGCAGAGATGCAAATATTGGGATAATTTACACGAGTGCTTGATACACTCTCTGCTTCATATATCCACAGATTTAATAGCTTACTTCCCCCCGAAAACTCTTCTGGGGTACTGAGAGGTAAAGGAGAGGGCAAGGGATAAAGGAAGAAGAATTTATTTTTTTTGCCAATTGTCAGCATACACAGCTCTGACTGTAATGTCATCTCCTTCGTCATGGTGGTCCAAATGTCAAGGGTACAATGGATGGCGGAAACGCGAGACCGACAAAGAGGGACTCTCAAGAGTTTGAGAAAGCACTTCAATGTGGAAACAAACAGGATAGGTCAGGGAGGAGCGAACGCACAAGTTACCTATATAGACCTTGTGAAATGCAGTTCTGTCATTCATTTTCAACAGTTTGCAGCTGCTAGTGTCTGTTTGCAGTCTGTTGATGGCGGTGTGTGTGTGTGTGTGTGTGTGTGTGTGTGTGTGTGTGTGTGTGTGTGTGTGTGTGTGTGTGTGTGTGTGCGTATGTGTGTGTGTGTGCGTGCCGTGCCGTGCCGTGCGTGAGTGTCAGGGGGGCAAAAGCTAATGGCTTGTACCCTCACTGGACCATTAGGCTGTGTCAGCGTCACTGGTTTCAAGGTTAGACTAGTATTGGCTTCTGAAGGTAAATAATTCTGCCCCTAAAAGGCCTATGTACATACAGGCCATACGGTGTAAACTGGAGCTAGGATAGAGAGAGAGAGAGAGAGAGAGAGAGAGAGAGAGAGAGACGATGAGACAGAGAAAGACACCATAGAGAGCTGAGGCATGCAGAATGAACAGAGCAAATTTCAATTGCTTGGTATTAGGATAATAAAGTTAATGTTTTCTCTTCTCTCACGATCTCATTCCCTCTTATTGTACAATGCTGCTCTCAGCAACAACTAGTGCTGGTAGAGACATCTCTCTCTTTCTCTCTCTCTAGGCAGACAACTTATTTAAAAGGTGCAGCAAGTGAATGGAAACAGTATTAAAGAGCTATAGGCTCTATAGCTATAGGCTAATAATCATGTAATAAAGATGTTCATGAGTGTTTGTTCAGTAAGTACAGTCTCTCCCGATTAAAAAAAAGGAGAGATAACTCAGTGTACAGGATCTGAAATTGGAAGTGATGACACAAAGACAAACTGGAACAGGAACACCATGAAAGATCAGGAGACCACTGTTATTGAATAAAGAGTATAGTTTAATGACGCATACAGTACATGTACAACGGTATTTCTTTACCTTATGCTCATGTGCCCCCCCCCCCCCCCCCCCCCCCCCCCCCCCTCCTTATTCTCCTCCAGACCAGAGGACAATATTGTTGTATCAGGCAGTGTGGTTTATCATCTCTGGGAATTTGACTTGCTTCTTAAGGTCTGCCCAGTACAGTGCCCACATCTATTCTCCCATTCGCTTGCCGTGGCCAGGACCCCCATTGCTCCCCATCTCTGCTGCTGCACTATATATCCTGACCTGAGAAAGAGGATGAAATGGGGGCCATTGTAGGAAAGTTGTTTTGGCTTTGTTCTAGCCTGCTCCACGCCATCTGTGTCAGAATCTGGTTGTGTCAACACCGGAATTTCCCATCCGCCAGACTTGACCGACAGAAGGAGGACACACACATGGCTGGCAGGCCTTCAACAGAGCGTGCAGCTGGGGCTCTCTGCCAACCAATGTGTGGAGAAGGTAGTAAGCAGGACATAATACATGGAACATAACACAAACTGGATCTGGTGTCCCTCCAGATGGCCTGCCAGGTCAGTGCCCTCTCTCGCACACTCTCCAACGGTCCAGGTGGATGCCTGGCATACTCTTACGTACATCTATACTGTCTCGCAGCATCATGGCCTGTGTTGCCTTATACTCTTCGATCATGGATGTTACTGGCAGCTGCAGCTTGCTGCCTGTGCTGTGCAGGCCAATATGAAGCTTCACAGGATGCACAGCCATCTCACAGTAGGTGTTCATATTCCTTTTCACCCTCCTCCGGCCGGGCTTAGCTCCACTCTTGCACAGTCAGTGAACTCGACCAAGTCCTCCAAGGTGATATAAATGCCCAGATGGGCGCCTGTTGGATGCCACTTTCAGACACTGCACCCCGACGCAATGACTCTTTGACAAGATAATTCACATAATACGATACGCCAAACACTAAGCCGTAATTCTTTTTTTTTTAATATATATATTTTTTATCCCACGATTTTGTAACCCATTTTTCACCCCTGTGTCAATTATCTAATGTGATCCTGGGCTCTACACACCCTCTGCCAACCTAGTCCCCATATATGGGGGACATGGGGAGAGCAATGGAGTGTCATTAAGCCGTAATTCTAACGAGCGTTTAGATTTTAATCAAAACGGTTAAAAAGGACAGTTATATCAGCATTTGATTGTTGATTGGCACTGCACCCCTGCACAGCATAACTGAGTACCTATATGGTAAAGTCAGCTCAAACAGCACAACATTGAAAGAGTAAAAGAGTAAGTGGTTACAGTCAGGCAACACATAGCTTCTTGAGACAGACTGTTGGCTTGCACAATTAAAAAAAAAGGTTTCTGAAAATATTTGTGGCGAGAAATGCAATTCTCCGGCTTTGGTACTGTAAGTAAGTAAGTAAGTAAGTCACAGGAAAAACATGGCTGTCTTACCTCAGCCTCATTCTTTAATTCTGTATGCACACCTAATTAAAAGCTTGGCTTATTTGTATTCACACCACCTTGGTTAGGTGTCAACTAATATTGTTCCGCACCCAAAGACATTGGAGGTGCTGGACACACGCAATAAAATAAATGTCATGACATTAATATGCTCTTTGTCTAGTATGCCACATTTTATGTGCAGTTAAATTAAATTGATTGTTAGGGGCATATGTACAGTAGCTAGTGATAGGGTGGGAGAAGATAAGTGAAAGGGGCATCTTAAACTGGAAAATGACCAAAGTACATACAACCATGTTAACTTGCTGCTCTGAGGGCAGGTTTGAATGCTGCTCTCAGGGCAGCTAGACCTGAGGACGATTCTACAAATGTCTTCTAATGACAGTTTTAAAATGATATGTAATTGGCCGCCGACTCCCATCTGAAAATATGTTGTTCCAGAAACCCTCCTAGAAGCAAAGATTTGAGTTAAAAACGTCGCTCTGAAAGAATATAAAATCTGCGCCACATTTGCACGATTTTTCAGCTAAAGTATAACAAACACAAAGGATGCCTCCCGTCCTGAATGGGTTAAATGTTATACATACAACCATGTTAATTTGCAGGGCAGCTTTTGAATGCTGCTCTCAGGGCAGCTTACATGCTATACGTACACCAATGGTTTTTTTTGGGGGGGGGGGCCTTTTTGATAGGTTGAAAGTAATCTGACAGGAAATGGGGAGAGATATTGGGGGGGGGGGGGGGGGGGGAGGACACAAGGCAAAGGCCGTCGGGCCCGCGGCACGCAGTCGCCTAGTTGCCCAGACGGTTGAGCCAACCGTTCGGGACATTGGTTAATTTGCTGCTCTGAGGGCAGCTTTTGAATGCTGCTCTCAGAGCAGCTTAAATGCTATACTGTACAAAGGATGATTAAGCAAATGTGCTCGCACGCACGCACGCGCACACGTGCGCGCACACGCACGCACGCACGCACGCCATCAAATCTCCTTCTGTTATTGACGCTGCCTTTCCTCTTTCCCCATGTCCACCCACACATTGCCCCACTGCCAGCCGTGCCATCCCTTGGGGTCTGGCTTGGCAGAAATGCCACTCGTGCGCAGTAACCTTGATTAAGGCAGCGGGCATGGGGTGGAATACTGTTTGACATCTGCAAACAGTTACTTACAAACCTGATTAAAAATAAATAATAAAAAGGTAAGCCATACCCATTAGGAATTTGTCTTTTTTTTTTTTTTTTTTTTTTACTTCTGTGCCTTTTGGCTTGTTCAGTCTGTGTGGTACAGTAGCACGTATCAAGTGATATTTTAGAAAAATGGTAAGAGTGGACACTTCACTTTACTTTTCAACAAATCACTCCTCACCTTTTGTTTAACCCATTTAGACCGTACGTGTGGGGACGTCATAACTAATCCAACCGACGGGTTGCTAGGACCTTTTTCATTGATATGAAACGAGAGAAAAATATTCTGATTATTTCTTTTTTTTTGGAGTTTGAGACAATTTAAAAGCGTCTCTGAACCATAACTTACTGCATCCGATATACTTCCGTTATATTTCACTGGCTCCAAAACTATGGAATGCACTTCCCATTACAATCAGAACTGCAGCCTCACTCCCGATCTTCCGCCGTAGTCTGAAAACCTACCTTTTCAGACTCCATCATGGCCTGTAGCACTTGCCCTAGCCCCTTAGATAGCACTTTATGTAGACTTAGATAGCATTTTATACAGACTTATAGCATGTTACGTAGACAGCACTAGAATTGCATTTTATGTAGTCATAGCACTTTATAGTACATATGTATAGTATATATAGTTTATATGAAGTTTCATTATATAGATACTCCACTGTTACATTACTTAGCTTTTATGTACTGTATGTGATGTATTGCCATGCTTTTTGTTATTGCTTAATGTAAATCGCTCTGGATTAAGAGAATCTGCTAAATGCCTAAATTGTAATTGTATAAGATAAATAATAAAAGTAGAGCTCTAGTAACATAATCAACATTAACTGGTCATTAACTGGCCACATGGTGGCTGGAGATTAGAATGCCATTCTCGGTGAGGCTACAAAATGAGCAATTTGTTAAGAAATGGACGCCCTTCGCGCGCATCGAGATTTAACATTACAAAGATTGATGGACACCCCCCCCCCCCCTTCCCCCTCTTTCCTTTTCTTTACTTTATTATTTTTATTCTATTTTATTTCTTTATTTATTTTCTTTCATGTCTGTTGAATTACTTGATCAAGATGTTGTCTTTCATGTTTACATTTCTTCATTATTATTGATGTTAGTATTATTTATGATTATTATTTTTCAAATGTGTTACTTTCTATGTTGCTGCTGTCTCCTTGGGGAGACAATTCTGTATTGAATAACTGAATGGTGATATATGATGCATATGTATAAAATGTATTGTCTACCCAGTTTTTTATTGTCATGGCAATGACAATAAAAAACAATAAGTTGAGAGAAAAAAAAAAAAAAAAGAATGCCATTCTCACCTTTCATACGCAGGTTTTATTTCCAGCTGGTTCATGTTTTTGTCGTGTATTTTCTATACAGACTGAACAAACTAGAGATGAAATAACGTTCTCAAAAGCAAACTGCAGAGTAGTGGAAAACCATGTCATCAGATGAAGAAAGGCAGGCGGAGAAAGAATGACGGTCTCATCGGAGCTATTTATTTCAAAAGTTAAAGTACAACAGAGCAGAGCTTCGCCGTGGCCATGGTCGGCCCACGGGAGCACAGTAAACTGACCTCCGTGGTGGCCAGCCAAGACTAGTGCATCATTTCATTTACAAGACAAGATATACCTTTTACATCAAACAGAGTTGAATACAGGAGGGGTGGAGTTACAGACTTTACATACAGAGTGAAAGAACCATTTGGAGGCTCCTTAAGACAATAGAATGGCACCTAACAGAGCCTCAAAGAGTAAAGAACAATGCCTGGCCCTGCAAGGGTACCTGCAGGTGACTGCTCTTCAGAAATGTCTCCTCACAAAATCTCCTTACAGTCGAATGAACACGGTGACAAAAATATCCTAATTATTATGAATATTATGATGATGGACTACTGCGAGACCACATTTTCATACTGACAGCATTGCACAAACTGAAAGGCCCTCTCAGTGTCATCTTAAAACCATTCACTGCCAAGACTATTTTACCAAAATAGCCCTCATTCCCAGGGTTTGTGTCAGGTGAAACCTGACTAATCAAAGCTCATGAAATGTAGATGACCAGATTGCCACCTAGTCATACTGATGTGATTGGTGCCTCTGGCCAATGGGACAGTAAGCAATGGCAAAGCTGCCTCCATGGCCAATGGGACAGGCAAATATCCCTGGCAGCCACGCGTCGCAGGCTGCAGACAGTGAAGAGCAACGCAGCAGAGAAGCATGATCACACTCATGGGGTGACGGGGAAGGAATTCAGAGCTCACCCCAACACGGCGAACACAAAACACCAAACACAAAAACACAGATTGGCACTTTGGGCCTTTGGAAAAAGAACATGTCAATACACGTGATTGGCACTGAATGAGTAAGTAAACACATTATGTATTAAAGGTGGTGACTTTGTTAAAACAAAGACCCAAGTTAAAGCTCTAGGCTATATTATGATATTAATCAAATATTGCAATACAGCAGTGGTCTCCTCGTCTGGAACATCCAGACCCCCAGGAACGCGCCCAGGTTGCCGGCCCGGTTCCGGCGAGCCGCCCCACGTCCAAAATGGTCAAGAAATGACAGAGTTACCATGTAGGGGTTCCCCGGGGGGTCCGTGTGGGGGTCCCCAGGGGTCCCTGGTCCCTGGAACATCCAGAGCCCCAGGAACGGCCCAGGGCTCGTACTGTAGTGTACTCTTTGCCACTTTACTCTGTGCTGTACTCTACTGGCCACTTTAGGTGCTCACTTTAGGTGCTCAGACAGACAGACATTGCTGCGTAATGGAGCGGTTAGGCACCGTAAAAAAAAAAATCAGGTTTCATCCAATCAGGAGAGAGAACCAGTTCATGAGCTTCAATTTAGTCTTCCAGTTCCAAATTTGTCTGCTGATTTTTGTTTTTGCTTGTTCACTCTCCTGATTGTATATAGGCTATATGTGACTCTTTTTGATACAGAGACAGTCATGGCAAGACTAACTGTTCAGGAGAGGAGAAAAACTGTTTTTTTTTTTATCCAAAATGAGTTAATAGCACAGGCAGACTCTTCACATACTAGAGCATGTCTGAAATAAATGTCAAAGCTGAAATCGACTTGTATGAAATAAATGCTTAAACATGTAGCTAGGTGTAATGTTAGAGCCCACAGAAGTGAACCTTTCAAGCCTGTTTTCTCAACTGGCTGTTTTCTGCAAGACATTACTCTATAAGCCATATCTCCAAAACTGGTGGGTCAACCAATATGATTTCCCGCTTTCATATGACAAGAAAAATCGAAGAAAAAAAAATGTCAATGACTTAGCCTCGGTCAGAAACGGTCACATATAGTTCCGTTTACTAAAGAGCTGGAGAGAAGCAAAGACCCCCGTTACTGAACAAACACTCTATAGCAATAATTATGGTAATAGCTATAACAAATAAATATCACTTACGCCTTTAAATATGACTCAATTTGCATATGGGGTGTAAAGTAGTGAAGTATGGGTGCTATGAAACTGTGTAACATGATGAAGTGCGAGGGAGCTGTATTGGAGTCACATAGTTTGAATGCTCCAAAAAGGTGACACCATGCAATCCCCCAACGATGTGTAAGCTGCCAGACAATTGTCAGGGACAATCTGGACAGAGGGAAGGTAGGCCACCATGCACTGTCATAAGGGACAGGGCTGTTACAGTCATACATGATATTCATGGACTTACAGTATGTGTGCGTAATTCCACAGAGGCCCACATTAGCATCCACAACACAACCTTTTAAATGTGTGCTTAGGATGTGGATATGCAGACAGCCTCATAAATACATTATTCCAAAAGCCTGTATAATTGTGACAGGTCCAGTTGTATACTTCCCATCACAATCAGAACTGCAGCCTCACTCCCAATCTTCCGCCGTAGTCTGAAAACCCACCTTTTCAGACTCCATCATGGCCCGTAGCCCTTGCCCTAGCCCCTTAGATAGCACTTTATGTAGACTTAGATAGCATTTTAAACAGACTTATAGCATGTTACGTAGACAGCACTAGAATTGCATTTTATGTAGTCATAGCACTCTATAGTACATAGGCCTATGTATAGTATAATATAGTATAGTATGTATAGTTTATATATATATATAGTTTCATGATATAGATAATCCACTGTTACGTTCTTAGCTTACGCATGTTTCATGATAACTACTTTTTTATATATGTGATGTATGCCATGCTTTTTGTTATATTGCTTAATGTAAATCGCTCTGGATTAAGAGCGTCTGCTAAATGCCTAAATTGTAAACTAGATTCTAGTATAAAACTGGACCCGTCACAATTAGCACAAACAAGTACCAACAACCGCAACCAATGGACCTTAATGGAGTGGTGTGGAGCCCCCACTGATTTAAACCTTTCAGTTCTACCACTTTCTTTCTGGAGACAAATGTGTTAAAAACAGAACTGCATACTGTGTATACAGTTGGAGGCCATCGATATTGTCCTTTTCTTTTTGCTGAGGTTTGCGTGATCTGCGCAAAAGGACAGTTAACCCATTTTGGGCGGGAACCCCTTTTGGTGTTTTAAACATTGTTATAATTTAGCTATTGAAAAATAGCAGATCTACAAGCTCATAGCGCGCCACCGAGTGGCGCGCTACGAGCTTGTAGGTCTGCTATTTTTGAAAAATCGTGAAAATATTTATTTCAGAAAACTGGAGGATTTAGAAGGATTTGTTTTAATTTTGAGGTCAGGCCTAAATGGGTCAAATGATAAGGGACAATATCGGTGGCACCCAACTGTATGGCCAAAAACAGAAACTAGATGGTCATTGGAATGTTGTTGTTACTTTTCAGGACATGGAAAAAGGAACCTGGGTTCCAATTGATGGCAATCTCACTCAGTCACATTAAGCCTCTGTCAATACTTTCCATTGTTTCATATAAACTACTACTAAAGTGGTACTATGTAACCAGTTTGTTTAATGAATAAAATGCAATTTTGTCCAATCTGTATGGTAGAATTAATACAATAGAACTTTTGGGGTGGTTGTATTTTGTCTCACTACACTTCTATTGAGACATTTAGATCGTGTCAAAGGTCATGTCTCACCATAATCTTTCAAGACAGATTCAGAGCTCCGCAACAGAAGGTACGATAGGAATGTAAACAAAGGCGATGTTTGACCGAAAGAGGCGGGACTACACGGGCCAACCTCCTCTAGGACCTGGCTAAGATATGTATGCGCTTCATTTAGCGGAGAATATCTCAACTGTTCTTGACTAATATGACCGCTGCGAACAACTTAGGAACTGTGAAAAGTTCTCTATCCGGGGCGAAATACCCGGAAATGACCACACCAGACAGCTACTTCAAACATGGCTCTATCTTCTAAACAGACAAATTCCTATCTAATTGTATTAAATTATGTCAAACTCACTAAAATTACAGCTGTACGAAAAGCTTGAATGATGCTCTTTCTATCTGCAAAGTGTTCGTTTCATAAAAATCCACCATAGACATGTTATGAGCTACTTTGTCAAGAAATACCTTGCAGGTGAAGTATTGGAGTTTGGAAGCGCTCGTTGATTAATCACTCAACAGTCCTGCGTACCACCCGTTTTGAATTTGCACATAATGCAGGAGGCAGCAGGATGTTGCGTTACTGAAAGGGAGCGCTTCCAAACTCCAACACTTGGGAAAAAAATCACCTGCAAGGAATTTCTTGACATAAAGTAGCTCATAACATGTCTATGGTGGATTTTTATGAAACAAACACTTTGCATATAGAAAGAGCATCATTCAAGCTTTTCGTACAGCTGCAATTTTAGTGAGTTTGACATAATTTAATACAATTAGATAGGAATTTGTCTGTTTAGATGTATGGGCAGTCATTGGCAAATTGCGGCTAGTTTCCACCCTGCCATTAACTTGAGGAAAGATGACCGCCGTGTGCATATGGTCTATTGAGTATTCAAACATGAGTATTCTGAACATTTTGAGCATCTCAGGAAATCTGTTGCACAGTTTAGAAGATACTGAAGTACTGTAGCTGTCTGGTGTGGTCATTTCCGGGTATTTCGCCCCGGATAGAGAATTTTTCACAGTTCCCACGTTGTTCGCAGCGGTCATATTAGTCAAGAACAGTTGAGATATTCTCCGCTAAATGAAGCGCATACATATCTTAGCCAGGTCCTAGAGTACAGAGGCAAATTCAAAGAAGTACAGAGGCAAATTCAAAGAGGCAAATTCCTAGACCAGAAGTTCTGACACAAATTCTGACCTGATGGTCAAAGATTCAATGTATGCCCTTAGCAAGCAGGCTCAATGGTAAAACTGTCAGCAGGAAACCGGGTTCAAATCCTGGGTATAAGGAAAGTTACATACAGTAGTCGAGTTTTAACCACTTTCACTTAATTAATTTGTCAAAAACAATATCTGATCTACAAACAACGCCTCACATGGTGACGCCTTGTAGTATATAATTGACCAAAAAAAAATCACAAGTTGAATTGTGGCGATACAGTAGGATGTTTCTGCAGCAACGAGATCTACTGAAAGTGCCAAGAGACCCTGGCACTGCAGACACTGAAGGAGAGGACCTCATCATGCCCATTCTGTAGGCAAGCCCCACTGGTCCTCATCTTACAAGCTCGCTACTCTTGAATCGCTTAAACTGCCATTTGAAAAATGTAATTAAATTAAATTGTCAGAAACGGATTCAGCATCTTCAGTAACCCCCAACCACTCCAATATTCCCCAAATCTGCCAAGAACTTGCTGAAATATTGTCCATATATATATATATATATATATATATATATATATATATATATATATATATATATATATATATAGGTGATTATGCTAATTCATGTTAATTATGGAGAATATGCAAATGGCAAAACATTATGCAAGTTAGCATCTGGCCGTTTCTGAATGCTGGGTAAGGTACTCAACATGTCCGGGACCACACTGCTGCAAGTACTAAAGTTCTGTCAATGCATTTATACTGAGCACCGTTACATTGATAACATAAACTCAATGTGCTACATTAAAAGATAATACCCCCCCCCCCCCCCCCAAACACACACACACACACACACACACACACACACACACACACACACACACACACACACACACACACACACACACACACACACACACACACACACACACACAGGGTGAAACTCAAGGTCAGGTAAGATGCATCAAAAGTGTCTTGGGAGCTGTGAGACAGTAAATGGTGCATAGTAGTACTTGTATCCAAAGTGCTTTATATAGATGATTCACCCATTCACACACCAATGGCAGAGGAAACCATGCAAGCCAACACACCAACCTGCAAATCGGGAGCAATTCGTTGTTCAGTCTTGCTCAAGGACACTTCAACACTAACTCTGGGGGAGCCCAGGATCGAACTGGGAACCTCACAGTTCCCATACAGCTGCTCTACTGGCCACTCTACCCCTGAGCCACTGTGACAGTGTGATATGGACCCGATTGTTATGTGTGTTGAGTGTGTCCAGTATACAGGTCTCAAGCTTAACAACGTAAAAGGCCCCAATGCAATAAGAGGTTTGATTTGGACAGTTAGAGGGAGTGACAAGAGATATTGGCTCATATATGGAGAGGGAGGAGAGAATTATGTCAACGAAAAATAGAGAGGCAATGTGACAGGGAGGAGGGGGGTGGGGGGGGGGGGGCGTGGGGGTACAAACTAAATGGACCCAACCTATCTAGAGTGATTTTGACAAATGGCACAGCAACGGAGCAATGACTGTGACATGCACAGACACATGGAGGAGCCACTGGAATCAATAATGTGATAGTGACACAAAATGGGTTGAATCCTGACACAAGTTCAGGCTGTTCAGCATATTAAATTCAACTGACAAGTGATTGAGTGATGTGCAAGGTGTGCGATATCTCTCTATCCCAGCATGGCAGACACAAGAGACACTATACTTTCATAGCACACTAAATTGATGCCTACAGCTAGACATCTGCAAGTGGTCTGAGACGGCTTCAGTACATATTATTGATCCGTCTAGAATAATTCAACTTATGATGACTGAGAAAGTAGTCCAAGTCAGGGTTTTCCAAACTTTTCCATTCCAAGTAGAATCTGGCTGCCACCCGCTTATAGCAAAAAAACTACAGTGTATATTTTGGGCTGTTGCACCGGCCTCGTGCCGGTAAGATAGGTGGTTCAGATCCATCAATCTGCCCAATAGGCCGATAGACATGCCCGTATATGGGCTGATGATGACATCAGGGATCTCCATGGGCATCTTTATGGGCATAAAAGAGACACAGAAACGGGTATAAGGTAGGGCACGCTTTCCCAACGTTAATTCTTCCCCACTTGCATCGTTCCCGAGTACGCCTCTTTACACTCCTCTCTAATTAGCACCCCCTGGCGTGCACCCCCACTGGTTTAAGTACTCATACTGCCCAGAAACTGCTGCATCTCTAAAAAAAAAAAAAAAGATTCAAGGATATAACAGCTATCTGATCTCATTACAACAATATCCAGTGAAAGAATATTTCCCGGCTTATTTGTTTTGTTCATCATGATTAATTTCTATAACCATTACAGACAGATGAGATGCCTGCCTGTAGATGGATCATGGAATATCCCCGCTTTCCTCTTGACATCTCCTTTCTTACTTGATCCAGATGCAGCCGTTTTTAAGTGTGCCTGGCAGGCACTGTACTGCAGTATCATGTGACTTTAACATGGTGGACTTGGTGGACTCAATTTGGATTAATTACTGTGCATTACTTGACCATACAGTACAGTATGAACTTGAACAATGACCACTGCAATATGCAAACATTTCATTGGCATGCCAAAATATGTACACAAGGTCAGAAAGGACAAACTGAAAATCAATTTCTCATTTAATTTGCAATACTGTATTTGCCCATATACTTTTCCAGAGATATACAGCGAAGTGAGGTCAGATATAATTTTGCAATGTGAATATGTGATGCACAGGCATCACTATCCTAACACAATCCTATGGCATGGGGACTGTGACATGCCACAACATAACACATGATGATTGCACTATTTTGGAAACCATGGTAGCACACACGTCTCACAGAGGTGCTAACATGGAAGCAATGATTTGTAAGACAGTAAAGGAATGGGTCATGGAGGAAAAACATCCAGCATTGGCTATGGACAATGCATCTAATATGCCTTGCTTCACAGTACCGTCTATGCTGTGTGGACACAGTAAATCTTGTGTCGTGCACTGTCATCACGCACGTAGCACAGACATGTCACTGCAGTTTCCCCAGAAGCCCTCAAGGTCTCCATGTGTTGCGACAAATAAATTCCCAGAATTGTCCGCAGCACAAAATGATAGCCGATGTTCCGTCTGGATGGACCAGCGTGGACGATATGGCTGAGCGCTTCCTATCGAGCAGCAGCCAGCCATCCCCTGCACTACTTTCCCTGGAGGCGAGGAAGAAGGAAAGGGACCAGGATGTAATGGCGTTCAGAGAGTCAGACATGTCCAGTGCTGAGGCCTTTCTCAGGGCTCTAAAGCCCATAGTGGCAACTACAGGTCCATCTCAAGTAATTAGAATATTTTGTAAAAGTTCATTTTCTTCCGTAATATAATTCTTTCATATATTCTCAATTCATTGTGCATAAAGTGAAGTATTTAAAACATTTTTTTGTTATAATCTTGATGATTATGGCGTACAGCTCATGCAAATCAAAATATCCTATCTCAATTAATTAGAATATTTTACGAGACCACTAAGGTCTGGGCTACTTTTGAACAAATCCTTTCATCAATGGAGGTGATCAGCCAGTGGCACTGTTGAGGTGTTATGGAAGCCCAGGTTTACTTTGATAACAGCTGTAAATTAATTTGTATTGTTCAGTCTTATGTCTCACACCTTCCTCTTGGCAATACAACCTAGATTCTCTGTGGGGTTCAGGTCAGGCCAGTTGGCTGGTCAGTTAAGCACAGTAATACCATGGTCAGTACACCAGTTACTAGTAGTTTTGGCTCTGTGGGCAGGTGCCAAATCGAGCTTGTCAACATACTGAAGCACAATGTACTCTAAAAAGATGGCTGTGTTGAAACCAGTGTTAAGTTCTCAGTGGATCAACACCATAGCAGATAACATGACCTAAATCATCACTGTGTTTTGTCATGTCCAGAGTCTCAACACAAACATCTATTATGATATTTTACAGCACTGTGTGCCTCTGGACGCAGGGATAATCCCAGTGGACATTGTCCAAAAGAAATATTCAGTTTTATGCAAGGATATTTTTAAGATTTCAAAGAAATGTAACCAGCGTAGAAGTCATTAACACCATAAGGGTTCTGGTGCATGGATACAGAGCAGATCAGAAAACGAAGGAGCGAAGACTCAAACGCAAGACTGAATTATCAGTGTTAGCTATGTTCTCTACAGAAGGCCCCAATGTCAGTGAGTCAGTACTACCGGCCAAGAAGCAGCAGTGCATTGACATTGTGGACCACAGCAACGTGCTCTCAGCAAAGGCTGAGGTGAAAGTTCATGACAGCGGAGACATGAGGACATCTAAGCAACGGCCAGATGACAGCGACACTCAACGCTCTGTTAAGAGGGAGCTGGAACGGGTGCGTTGCCTGAAAGAGGACTTGACCAGTGAATTAAGGACACAGAGACAGTCTATGCGTGCCATATAAACACGGTTGAGTGAAATTCTGATGAAAGAGGCACATCTGATCCTCGATTTGGATGACCTGCAGGATGAGGCTGCGCACAGCCACAGAGACAGTTTACATGGAGGTGATGACATCTACAGAAGGACTGCAAGCCCCAATCCGGCCATGAGCACCATTTCTGTTTGTGACAACGGCAGCAACCTGTCACAGGAGGAAGTGAGGGGGGACGCTGTCATGGTGCTGAGCTCTCTTGGTGATAGTCTCACCGTTCTTCGTGGGCAGATTTCTGTGAAGAGAGTTTTCAGGAGAATATTACGGATTCAGCCGCTACTACGTACCTGGGGGAGCGTTTGGCTGGATTGACTGCTCAAGAAAAAGACTTGGTTCAACTATACAAAGAGCTGGAGAGCAAACACTGCCGTGACAGAGCTGCTGGACGCACGGAGAAACGTGTGTTACCGAGTCACGACAGGCAGTGGAAGGAAGAGGAGAGACGTGATGAGGATTTTGAACAGGACAGCAGTGATTGTGAGAGCCATTCCCGCACTCGCACACGTTCGAGCCGGAGACGTGTGAGAGACTCCAGGGGGGCCTTGAACAAATGCCCATGCAGATCAAAGAGGCCCACACCTGACATTGATGATAACTGCCCCAGGATGCTCCCGGTGCTGGGGAAGGGCAGACAAATGGAGTACAAGCCATGGGCGTCCGTCGACATGACTGACATTGTACGTCAACTTCCCCCTTTGCGGGATGGTGCGCACGGCTGGATATTGAAGTCCTTTTGACTGGGACAGAGCTAACTATGGGTGACTTAAAACAACTTCTTGCAAATCTAATTGGCATAGACGGCCTGGATGACATTCTTGCACGTGCGGGACTCCGACTGTACTCAGGCACGACGGCTGGAGATGCAGAACTTTTCTTGGGTCACAGAGGAGCATTATGGCATGCGCTGAGAGACTTGTACCCCACTGACGTGCATCCGGATACGATTACGATATCTCCACTGGGGGTCTCCGAACCGCCACGTAAATATGTCGCCAGGGTTGCCCAGGAATGGATGGATGTCACAGGAAAGGACCCTGAGCGTAATGATTTGGAACGGTCTATTGTCCGCTCCAAAATTGAACAAGGTCTTCCTGAAAAAGTCAGGGCCAATCTGGAGACAGTGGTTGGTTTGGCGATATTGCCCCTCGTACAATATGTGGAACACATTGTACACTGGGTTGGATTTGTTGCACGGCTGTTTTGCCGAACAGTCCGCAGCCACAGCAGTGGGAACCAGCACCTCCACAACCACTTCTGCCATGGAGAGTACGAGAGACACCTGATTTTGTGGGGCCACAACAGAGGCAGTGGGAGAACCCGCCACAGCAGAGATGGCAACAGTGGGGATGTCAGCCACCGATGCCACCCGGGGCTGCACCATGGGCAGTACAGGCGTATACTTCCCAGCAAGGATATATGCCACAGACACGTCACAGCTGGAGAATGAGAGGAGTTTGCCATAAATGTGGGACATATGGTCATTTTTCTGGACAGTGTGACCAGAAACCACATTGGGAAACTTTGAGGGAAGTCAAGTTGACCGGACCTCATGGATGATGAGGATAGCTGAAGGAGAAGTGTCATGGCTCCTCCATGCTCTTCTTTTACAGGTGACTTGACACGCCCCTCTCTGTGCTATTGAAAGCATGGCTTTTGTCACCTAGCTGTCATCTGACACTGACCTTTTCTAGATATTGCTAGATATATCTAGGGGCACTGAGGAAATGTATTGTCACCCCATTTGTGCATTTGGCATGAAGGATGGACATTTTGCTTTTGACACTTTGAGGTTTAGTTTAGGGAAAGAAAGACTTTCTATGGAAAATGTTGTTTAATTGTTAGTTAAAATAGGCCTAAAATAGGATAATATGTCCAATATTACTTTGTCTCCTGTCCATTATTCTGCTATTACTAGGTACCGGTAATATATTGCAGAAAATGTTGAACTGATGGGGATAGTATTAATACGGATTGAACCTCACCATGAGTATTACATGTTTTAGCTCTTAGTTTGTGTGCAACTTTCCGAATCATGGCTCAGATGATGGTTTCTGCAGGACCATTCATCTGTCCATTGTTCCATGAAAGTTGCTCACTAACTAAGAAGGGGGGAGAAGGGAATATTATTCTTATTAAGTCGATATTGGAATACACTTCCACACAAATATTAATGTCCATACAGGTACAGGGATCAGCCTCTCTCACCCTCTCCCTTGCTCAGCTGGCAGGGGGGAAGGGGGGTCAGAGGTGCAATGGGTATTTGTGTTTGTCTGTGTGTGTACTGAAGTCCTGGCCAGGCCTGTTTGTGAGAGAAAGAATGTTGGGGAACAAATTAAAAATAGTACAGGAATTAGTCTAGGAACAGTTTACTGGTATTACAGAAGCTGTCCATTGGTATACTACTTTAATTTATTTTATCTGGGTGTGAAAACAAACGGCTTTAGACGGGTCATTGTCTAACAGATGTCAAATAACATAGCTTTTGATTTTGTTAATTTTGTTTTGAGTTTTGATTTTGTTCATTTTGTTTTGAGTTTTGTGTCAACCTGACTGTGTTTTACCTTCTCATTATCCAGGGGGGAAGAGGGTAATTACCTACGAAGGGAGACAGTTTGGGGAATTTGAATTTTTTTTGATTTTTTGAGAAAAAAGTGAACATTGTTTTGGAAAAATAATTGGTCATTTATAAAATATGAATTATGTCTGGGGAATATTACATTCCCCAGAAGGGGGGTCTGATGTATATTTGGATAGCTTATGCCTCTCAACATATGTCATAATTGTACACATAACACTTCAGCCTAGAGGAGGTCACATGCAGGGAAGCCTGAGTGAGTTCATCTAGGATAGCAAGTCACTAAAACACTTTAAGATAGTCAGCTGTGAGTTCTTCCTGTCATATAGTACGGACAGTGACTTTTACCAGTCAGGAATCCTTTTACAGATCAAGGACCCCTGTGGTAATTGCTGACCCCTGTGGTAACTTGTTGACTGAGAGGCAACAGAGCCTTAAGGGCCAACCACACACACACACACACACACACACACACACACACACACACACACACACACACACACACACACACACACACACACACACACACACACACACACACACACACACACACACACACACACACACACACACACACACACACACACACACACACACGTTAGAAATGTATAAGATGGGACAGGGAATCAGTAAGAGAGAGAGAGTAAGTGAGAGACAGCAGAGAGATACAAGGGGGGACCTAGGCTCTGCCTGGGACGAAGGCTTCAATATGCTGTAACTATGGAACGATGATATCTGTAACCTGTCTGTAAAACTGACCAATAAATGGAAAGAAGGATATGTGCCTGCTTGGATCTCCTATTCATTTCAACAGCAACTTCAACAAAGGAATTAGGTAATCTCCACAGAACCCTGTAGAAAAGTGACATCAGTACATTGACAAGCTTTATGTTGATGCTGATCTTCCTTTTCCAGCAGCGTGTGTTGAGACTCTGGACAGAGCCAAAACTACTAGTAACTGGTGTACTGACCATGGTATTACTGTGCTTAACTGACCAGCCAACTGGCCTGACCTGAACCCCACAGAGAATGTCAAGAGGAAGGTGTGAGACATAAGACTGAACAATACAAATTCATTTACAGCTGTTATCAGGGGGAGAAGAAGACAGCCTCCACATGGCCTCCCCCGCAAGTAGCTAAAGAGTATAGTTGCAAGGTTGCATGCCCTTTAAGCGAAACAAATGTCTTCACAACGTCCACCGACCACAGCCCCAGAGCTAGCGCTCCTCCAGCTCAACGTCGAAGGTCTCACCACTGCCAAGATCAACATCCTTGAGCAAATAGTCAGCAAAAACAACATGACAGTGATCACCCTGCAGGAGACCCACCAGGAAAACAAGAACATCCTGAGGGTCTATGGGTACACCTTGGCCGGCCACATCGCCAGTAAACATCATGGCATGGCCACATTTGTCCGCAAAGATATGGCCTGGTCAGCCACCGGACAGTCTCCAGAGGGCGCAGAGATAGAATGGATTAACACCAAAGTGCAAGACACTACCATCGTCAACATCTACAAACCACCACCCAGCAGATTGGTCCCATCGTCCCTGCCAGATGTCCCAGCCCCTGCCGTGTACGCTGACGACTTCAATAGCCACCATACAGACTGGGGTTACAGCAGCTCCAATGCCGATGGTGACTTCCTGGTAGACTGGGCCTCTACTGTCGATGCTTCACTCCTATACGACCCAAAGGAGCCATGCACATTCTACTCTGCACGATGGAACAGCACCACCAATCCAGACCTGGCATTCGCAAAATGGCACAACAACCAGTCTCTCCCTGTAAGACGCATCCTGGACATGTTTCCCCGGTCTCACCACCGACCGTCGCTCATCACCATCCCATCTTTGGTCCAGCCTGTGCAAGGGAGGGATGTCAAGTGGAAGGCAGCAGAACCATCCAGGCTTCACCACTACATTGAGGATCCCACAGATGTTCCTGGCCAACACCTCCCCCGCAAGGAGTGGACAACGCTCAACCGCCTGAGGATGGGTGTCGGACGTTTTGGTGCAGCAATGCAGAAGTGGGGTCTCACAGACAGTGCCCACTGCGAATGTGGGGATCCATTACAGACTGTGGAACACGTGCTGACCAGCTGCCCCATATACCGGCCACCGAATGGTGATCGTGGGTTAATTGACCTAGACGATGACACACTGGACTGGCTTGCTGCAACGGAGTTGAAGGTCTAAGGACATACGACAGAAGAAGCTGTTATCAAAGCAAACCTGGGCTTCCATAACACCTCAACAGTGCCACAGGATGATCACCTCCATGCCACACCCCATTGATGAAATCATTTGTTCAAAAGTAGCCCAGACCAAGTATTAACTACATACATTAATATACTTTTCAGATGGTCGACATTTCTCGTTTAAAAAATCATTTTTTTAGTGGTCTCGTAAAATATTCTAATTCATTGAGATAGGATTTTTAGATTTCCATGAGCTGTACGCCATAATCATCAAGATTAAAACAAAAATGTTTTAAATACTTCACTTTATGCACAATGAATTGAGAATATATGAAAGTTTCACTTTTGGAATTATATTACGGAAGAAAACTTTTACAAAATATTCTAATTACTTGAGAAAGACCTGTATGTCATATGTGATTGCCCAACACATGCACAGGGTTTTCAACACATGCACAGGGTTTTCAAGACATGCAAAAAACTGGAAGATACATTTGTTGTGGAAATGCCTGATTATTATACTTTGTCAAGACTTGCTGAAACTGTATGTGAGTGACCACAGGAAAAGGTTACCCAATATGCGTCATCATCAGCAAAATGGTAGAGCGATTTAAAGCTCTACCATCCCTGTCAGAAGATATGAGCGGCATAAAACAACCAGAATGATTGTTGAGGCTGTAACAATAGATAGTACACACCACCCTCAGGGCCCAGGCGGGCCCATGTTCAATTAAAAGCATAAATAATTAAACTGAAAATATGAATAACTAGACATCAGTTGCAATTAGCAGTGGTTCCGAGTTTTACTCACTCGCTAAAGTTAGCTCGCTGTGGTGCCTCTCGTGGCACAATGTAAGGACTTTTAAGGACTTAAGACTTTTTGAATTCCAGAAAAAAAAGAAAAAAAAGACCAGTGCTGCATCAGAAGAAATCAAACTAAATGACCAAATTACCTAACCTGACTCCGCCAGATGGGGCAGCAGAGAGTACACTGGGTTCCCCCCTCCTGCTCCCTTCTGGGAACTCTCAGGCAGACTTGATGCCCGGCCACAAAACGGCCTGGCCAATCAGCAGCAGCTTCTAGCAGCTTCTTCTAGCTTCTAGCTGCTGCTGATTGGCCAGGCCGTTTTGTGGCCGGGCATCAAAACATTTGAAAATAGCCGATCTACAAGCTTGTAGATCTGCTGCTAGTTTGACAATATTTATTTGTGAAACCGTGTGAGTCAAACAAAAATGTAATGCCTCAACTCCTGAATTTCAAGTGCTTGTGAAGGTCCCCAGTTCATATATGATTCTGTTGAGAGGTCATGGCCTGAAAAGGTTGAGAACCAATATAGCCTAGGTACGTATAGACTGCAGTATGTGTCCCAATATCCTTCCCTTGTGTTTTTGTGTGTTTACCTCTCCTGAGTCCTGTTTCATGTGTGTCTGTGTCATCCGACGGCACGTTATTCCGACATCACATTACTACTAACCCTACCCCTAACCTAACCCTCTCGTTGGTCTCTGTATGTGTGGTGTTGGTCTTTCTGTGCTGTGTGTTCCTGTCCTGCTGCTCATCCTGCACACCTGCACGCTGCATTTAATCACCTCCCTCAGCCAACACACCTGCCATCCATCAGCTCATCACCTCTCCTGTATTTTAACCCAGGCACCTCACCCACTCCCAGCTGCCTGGCTGCTTGCTTATCTGCTTGCCTGCCATTCCAGCCTTCCCACGCCATTCCCCACAAATATAAACCTTCTTAGACCTCTCACCTAATCTCTCGTGGCTGTATTATTTATTTGTGTTTGCTCTGAATTTCATGTGTGCGCATATTGCATAGCAGCTTGCAATGCAGATTCATCTAGAATAGCATTATTATTTTATTTATGTTTAATTTTTTTACCAGTGAGTTATCATGTATCCATCCAAGTTAAAAAGATGCAGTAGGTCAGTGACTTGAATGCATATCATTTTCTAGAGGAATTCTTATGCACATGCATTTAACATTGTTTAATACAATCAGATAGGACTTTTCTGTTTGGATGTATGGGCTGTCAAGGCCAGGAAGTAGTTTTTTTTGCCACTCAGTAATGAGTAGGCGTTCCTGTAGAACTTCCTGCCGGCCGGGTATGATTGATTATTCATTTAATGGCAGATCCCAGTAATTTTATCTCGTTGAATTACAGAGCAAGTTAAAAGTAACACGCTGCAACATGTTTTTACATCCATTTTATTAATAGTATATAATAACAATACAGTGGATGAATATTTCAGTGATAAAATGTCCTTCATGAACTAACAACCTTGAGGTTGAAAAGGTTAGGCTACCTTTGAGACCTATAGTAGGGAAATAACCCTAACCCTAACCCTAACCCGAGGGTGACGGACTGGCGGCACGCTTTAAAAAAAAGTTCCATTCAGTAATTATAGCCTGTATGGAACATATGCCCACTGAACAGCTACTGCATTAACCCCTCCATCTTCAATTTAGCCTATAGCTCGACAAAGGGGAAAACCTGGTTAAAGGCTTGGCATGTTATGCTTGGTTTAAACTCTGTTGTTCATCATGTTGTGCTGCTTGTGCACCAAAAATAGCAGATCTGTTTTTGGTGCGTGACAGCGGTACACAACTATATCATCTAAATCAGGTGTCAGGTTCATGGGTTGACCCAAACCTCCCCGTTAGTACTGTTCAGATGTCTCTTTAGTCAGCCCAAAGTGATAAAAAGGCTAGCATAGTTTTTACATGATGTGCATTATTCTTGCACGAAGATTGCATTTCAATTAGCAGAAGATTCAGATTGACTCGACTCACCTTTTGATTGAGGTTCAAGTAAAGCGATGAGATCTCGATTGTTACTAATCTGATTGTTCCGTTGTACATCCAGTTTAAGATGTATTCGCAGCATTTCATGAAACCAAACCCCTTTTTCTGGTTTTAATCTCATATTTTCCACAATGTGAACCCTGTAATTTATATATACTTCAAAATGAACATTAAGATACATTTACATAAATATTAACAGAGTAAAACAATATATATACAGTCCAGTTTCATTACTTTACCTGTTCATTAAGACAATAAAAAATATATACAAATATACGTATTGCCATAGAGACATTAGACTTCTCTCCGTGACTGATTAGCATTACACTCCTTTAAACAATATTTCCCAACAGCATTTTCCTCATCGGAATCAGTGAAATCAATGCTAATAACATCCTCGGAAATCACAGTACATATATAGTCATTAAACAATAAACATAATAACAAAATGATTATAATAACAATAATAATTATAAAAATCAAAATAAATAACACTAATCATAATCACTGACCACTATCACCACCATCATATTTACCTGCAAGTGCTAATGTGGTTTTGGGAAACTGGTTTTATGTGACAAGAATCATAAATAAGGCAGGAATAAATAAATAACTTCCCTAAAAAGGGACTGAAGTATCTTAATCGTACATGTAGCAAGAACCGTGGGATATCAAGTCCTGTAAGTCACGGCCACTTCAGGATGGCAGATACATTGTTTTCCAGTGGTGAGATTTTCAGCAGCCTGACCTTTAAGGCCACATTTATATAGTCTATCAGGTGTGAGTTTCCATTGCGTGTAATCAAGAGTACACACGTTGAATTCTGTCTTAATTCTGAGATTTGCTGTTTGGACACCACCAGAATGATCACATCATTTCAAATAAGGTACAGAAAACTGTTGAGTTAGCAGTGCACACAAAGTCCCTCTTTATACAAATACAAAATTTGAATTCTTCTGTGACCACCGGTAGCATCCATTATGAGGTCTGTCAGGCGAAACGTCTCAGGTTTTCCCTGCTTTAATCACCCACCACTTGTAAACAAACCCTGCCAGGAATGTTCAGTTCACATTAGACTCTGTGATGCACACAGTGTATGACGGTGCAAGGGTTAAGCAGGCGGGGACAGGTGGCGCAGGAGAGCAAGGCAGATAAAAGAGTGTGAGAGGTGGCAGAGGGGTGAGGGAAGATGAGAGCAGAATGGACGGGAGGGGGAGGAAAGGGGATGGAGAGCGGGGAGAGGGTATAGGAAGAGGAGAAGGGTTGGAGCCTGGGGAGGGAAGAGTAAAGGTGATGGGAGGGGAGGGGAAGAGTAGGGGGTGAGAGGTAAAGGTAAAAAGAGGGGGGAATGAGAACTAGGAAAGGAGGGGGCTAGAAACGAGGAGCTAGAAAGCAACAGGAAATCAACCCTGTACCCTGTAGAGTACAGGGAGGAAATAGATGTCTGTGGAGCGGCAGAGAGAAAGGAGATGAGCAGTAAGAGAGTGGAACAGAGCTGAGGGGGAAGAATTGTCACTCTCAACAGTGGAGTAAAGTTGTGTCCTTCACCTCTACGAGTCCTTGCCTCTCAGCCAATGCACACACACACTTCCCTACAGGGGGTCACAGTTTAGAGCCAGACAAGGTCAACAACTCTCTCCTAAACTGAACACGTTCTTTGTTCTAATGGAACAAAGGTGCTGTGAACCTTTGCACTGTACTTGGCAGCTGGGGCAGGCTTCTGCCACCTGTAGATAGGACAGTGCAATCCTCATACATCCCAACCCCTCGGGAATGAAGTTCCATTATGTTGACTAGTCCGCTGAGAAATCTAGATAGAGGTTTACTGTGTTCAGCTATGGACTTTCTTCCCAACACGTTTTAGGATACATCTTGTGGTAGAAAATTCAGTTTGATCAGAATCCCTAATGGTTGAGTTCACAAATCATTCAGACATTGGCGTATAAACTAAGATCTTGTTTCCTTTCACATTGAACAGTAACCTGTGAACAATGAAGCAGGGCTCAGCTGGTTATGGCAGTTACATGAAAATCGTTCTCAATACAAAAGTCATATTCCGCGTGTCTTAGTGTCAAAACAGTGCATTGCTAGCCTGATGATAGCATCCATTTGAGTTGAAATTCAGGCTAGCACATTAGGACTGGGCATCTTTGGAAAAATGTGTAACTCCAGTTTCGATACAGGGTTTTTAACATAGTACTTTCAACCAATACCTTTCTGCAGTATCTTGAATGAAGACAGGGAGCACTTTGGTGAGCCAGTGCAAGCCAGTATCTCTTGTTGTTGGTACAGTATATGTAATCATTTGTTTTCCAAATCAACTTGGAGTTGACTCCTTCAATTAAAAAATACATAATTCCACAGAAAGCCTGAGATAGCTTTGTAATAATCCAGTATGGTGAAGTGTTTTTAATACCTTTTGACGCCTTACAAACGTTTCCATTGCTTCTATATACTAGCGTACTGTATATCAATAAGATACTGTTCCGCATTATTGTTTGATACCCAGTCCTAAAGAGCATTTCTATTAAATATATTCATCTTACATCTGTGATATCTAGTATGCAGTCCTACATAATGCCATGGGTAGCGTGATAAGCAGTTTCTTTTTCTTATAAAAACTATTTTCCATTATTAAGCATACAGTACATCTACAGTATTGGATAAACATTCAAATTTCAAAAGGTTCATATGTGATTTTCTTTCTTTTATATTATGGAGATGTATTCATATGAATTATTCAAATTTGATAACTTTATCCAAACACGTGTGAGTGGTTATTATTATTAAAAGTGCCCTTTGTCACTATACAAAATGTTTTAGCAGAATTGTATGTAACTTTTATGAAGCATGCAGTTTCTAAAGGAGGAATTCCACCTTAAAATGGATGAACAGAGTCAGTTGATGTCAGTGTTGATTTGACATACAGTAGCATTTGGCAATGATTACATCTTCGTGAAAGTCAACTATTGTCTGTCATATAGTTCCATAAGCAGCACATGATTTGTTCTGGTTACAGTTAAATCATAAAAAATAAGAGTAGGCCTATCTTAAAACACACACACACACACACACACACACACACACACACACACACACACACACACACACACACACACACACACACACACACACACACACACACACACACACACACACACACACACACACACACACACACACACACACACAAGATGAGGGTGGGTGTGTTTGTGTCTAAGTGTCTATAGAGTGTGTTTGTGTATGTTTCTGTGCACTGGCGTAAGAGTTAGTGTGCATTGTGAGGGCCTGTCTGTGGGTGTTAGCAGCTCTCAACTGTCGGCATGACGTGGGAGGCCTAATAGACAGACAGATGAGTGCCTTAAAAACTACTTATATAACCCTAGCATCCCCATTCTGGTGGGAAACAATAGCAGATATACAAGTTCTGTGCAAGCTCTACAAGCAGCACATTGAGTTAACTTCTGACACATTGTGAGATTGCAGATGACAACATTTGGTGAATACAGTAGAGGTGGGAAAAAGAGTGGACTAAGTATAAAGCCAACTCCGGTCAACTAAGTATTAGTTTACTAAACCTGAAAGGTTGGCGCTGCACCTGGACCGCTCTTTTTCCTCTCACTACACCAAATGTCTTCACCGAACTCACACAACTCACAATGTGTAGTGAGCTTGTACATGTGCTATATTCGACCAATTGTTCCCCCCAGAATGGGGACACTAGGGTTCAAGTGGTTAAGTGCTTAATATTCTGCCTGACATTTGTTTGTGTGTGTGCGCTCATGAGATCACATCTATCCATCTTCTGACACCCAAATACCAGCAGAAGGTTGATCTGAACTTCACCGCGCGCGCGAGCGTGTGTGCATGTGTGTGTGTGTGTGTGTACATGTATGACAACACGTCTCGGAGGGGAAGAAGACTAAAACAAACAACAATCCATTATTCAAGTCTAGTGTTATGGCTGCTCATAGCTGAGGTGGTTTGTGTGTGCGTGTGCATGTGCGTGTGTGCGTGTGTGTGTGTGTTTTAGTGCCCTCAGCTGTCTCTTTGTGCAAGGGCTTGCAGTTCGGCAGTATGAAGGGAGTGTTGGAGGAAGACATTTTTACGGCTGTAACTATGCAGTGAAAGGGGGCCTCGCGGCGGCTGCCCCAAACGACCAGTGAACAAGGATGAAGAGGAGGAGGATGACGAGGAGGAGGAAGACGAGGCAGGGGGAGGAGTATGAGGCATAGGAGAGGCTCGGTCAGAGGAGGGGCTCGGACAGGGGCTTCCACGGCTGGCTAGGCTGTGGAGGCTGGAGGAGGCGCTGCTCCCGACTCCCCCCGCCGCACGGGGGATCTGGCTGGGTGGGAGGTGCTCGCCTCCCCCTCTCCTTGGTCCTCCTCCTCCTCCTGGAGCTAAGGATTCAGAGGAAGAGAGCGCCTCCTCTGGCTGCCGGGGGGAACGTGTTGTCGGTGCGGGGAGAGTAGCGGAGGAAGAGCCAGAGCCTGGGGCTTTATTTGGACATGGGTCTGAGGATGGAGCTTTTGGCCAGGCCGAGGAGGCAGGAGTCGATGCGGGGGCCAGAGCCGCGGAAGTGGAGGATGTGGAGGCAGGGCCGGGGTTTGGAGCTGTGCCCGAGCCTGAGACTGCGGCCCGAGGTGAGGACTGGGCTAGAATCCCTAGGAGCCCCTGGCAGTGACGCTCCTCTCTGGCAGTGTGTCGTTCTGAGGCAGGGGGTCGGCTGTACAGCGGCGTGTAGTGGTGCGAGAGGTGCTGGTTAGACAGGTCCCCTCCGAGAGCTGGCGCCCGCAGTCCCCTTCTGTCCCTTAGAGCCAAGCTGCTGTTGTTGCTGCCTTGTCCTGCCCATCGCCCTGGATGGTTGGCCTGGACAGAGGAGAGAAGGAGAGAAGAAGCGACATTAGATTTGACATTAACTTAAGGCCACGCCCTGACCGTTGACGTTAGACTAGAGCAACATGGCTACTGTGTTAACTGTGGATGTGGTCAATACAGAGGGAACCAGAGTCAGAGACACTGAGACAGACAGAGACAAACAGAGAGAAACTGAGACATGGAGATAGCGAGCGAGCGAGAGAGAGAGAGCTGTTGTGTGTTCAGTATAGATGAAGCTAGTTAATTGGGTGACATTTGGAGAATGGTCTCCCTGGGCTCTTGCAGCTTGTTCTAATTGTTTCCAAACCAACCGGAACCATGCTCACTAAAGAACACACACACACACACACACACACACACACACACACACACACACACACACACACACACACACACACACACACACACACACACACACACACACACACACACACACACACACACACACACACACACACACACACACACACACACACACACACACACACACACACACATTTTTACCCATATTCCACACATGGAGAAAGGCGTGCACACTGAGATACCTACTATGCAAACCTACAACACACGCACACACACACGTGCGTGTGCACACACACACACACACACACACACACACACACACACACACACACACACACACACACACACACACACACACAGTGGGGAGGGTGGCACACAAAACTACATGGCAGAAATGAAAGCCACCTGTTCTCTTTCACACTTCACTGCCCCCGTTATGCAACATGTTCCCAATACACAGATGCATGCGCACGCACGCACGCACGCACGCACGCACGCACGCACGCACGCACGCACGCACGCACGCACGCACGCACGCACGCACGCACGCACGCACGCACGCACGCACGCACCCATCCCCCCCCACCCCCAAAAGAAAAGGGAAGCACTGGGGGGACACTGGGGAGGCACTGGGAGGCACCTGTAGTACCAGGGTCCATTGTGAAACGTTCACAATCTGTTTGCACAATGAACCTTGTAGTGGAGTAAGTAGAGTTGACAGAAGCAAAAGTAACAGCTATATCCATTCAAGATGTTTTTTCTTTATTGTATGACTGTAAATGTTGGCTCTTACTGTAGTCTATACGTCCACATTTGTTTTCAGGTCTGTGTGTGTTTATATGAGTGACGATTTTCTCTCTGTGCGTGCGTGCGTGCGTGCGTGCGTGCGTGCGTGTGTGCGTGCGTGCGTGTGTGTGTGTGTGTGTTTTGAAAGTAATGTGATTATGCTTTGCAGAGCTGTCTGACAAAAATCTAGTGAACGGTATAAATCTAATTAGCTTTAGCACAGAGCTAACTGAATAAGTAAAGTTTTGAGATGGCAATACTAATTCAACTCAACAATTTATTTTCGCGGCCTAAGATCAACCTGAGATTCAATAAAAGGGTGGCGGTTAAATAGAGGTGGGGGTGGAGAGAGAGATGGGAGGGTTAATGGAGTTACAAAACAATAAAAGGAATAAGGAAGTCAGCAGAATTGAACATGGCCATTTTTATGCACAGGCAATGTTCTGTCATGGGGGCATGTGTGCTTTTTCATATTAATTAATATTAATATTAATTGCTATAAGTTACCAATCTAGGGGTCACTTTGGAAGAAGTACAAGTGAGAAATACATATGTACCAGGCTGGAGACAGAAAAAAAGACCACAGTTTCAGTTTACAATTACAATTATTTTCTGGCGACGATACGGTTGCCGATGGCAACGTCTAACATTGTTACACTCAATTTCCTTTTGCTATAGGGGGTGTGTACATAAATTCAGAGTAAATGCTCATGCTCATTATTTTTATGCTTTTTAACATAATTGTTTTTTCCTTTCATTACGCATTTAATTAAGATAGCATATAGTGTGTAACTTTTGCAAGTGACACCTGCAGATTGTTGCTTGCATGTCTCAATATAGTAACTAATATGTTGGATGGAATAACTATATTTTCATCTCTGGACATATGCTTAGTTGGTTGGTTATTGGTGATGACATCTTGATTATTAAAGCCTTCACTATTACCCACATGGCAGCGCTGGCACGCATGACCTCATATTTCAAAAATCCTGCTTATGGCCGTGTGTTTTTGAAATTGATTGAAATTTTTATTTCACGGTATGTAGAATGGGTACATTTAAAAAATAAGGCACAAGTCAATACAAAAACTGTTATTTGTGGCGAACCATGATAAAGCATTACACTTGTTTACAACAGGGTCCACCATTTTCAATTCATCAGAGAGAGAGAGAGAGAGAGTGTGTGTGTGTGTGTGTGTGTGTGTGTGTGTGTGTGTGTGTGTGTGTGCGTGCATGTCTCTGTCTGTCTGTATATCTATTCTACAGTATCTATCCATCCATCATCTATCCATCCTCGCCATCCCAGCCAACCTCGTGGCAGCTTGCCAGGCAAAACTGAACCGCTTCAGTCATATCTTGTCACTTTCATATGAGCAATTGGTTGCTTTCAGTTGTGCATTTTTTTGTTTACACAATTGAATTAAACGGAACGCTTGGCAGATGGCCGCAAAAGTACCACAAGATGGCTACAGATTGGAACAATGACAAGTTTGACAGCCCACTGAACGCTGTATGAAATATACTGTATGAATTCAAAACAGCATGATTGTCACCATGTTCCTGAAAATAAATTCCAGTTCTGCCATCTGTCAGATCTTAATTCCATGCTGGTCTACTCTGAAGATACACAGAGACCCCAAAAAATGTTTGGGTACTGTTTCATATTGGCTCTGTAAACGTATGCAAAATGAGGTGAGGAGTATTATAGGCAAACGTAATAAAGTCAATAAATCAAGACCCTTTCTGTCCCTGGTTGTCCATCTGCAGTATATTTTGGAACAGGCTGTGCCAGACTGCGACAGTGATATTGTTACTTGGAGCCGAGGTGCATGATACAGTAGGTGTAACCTTGTAGACAGAAATGAAATTGAAAATGTCACATCAAGACTAAGTGTTCAGGTGATGGCATGCTGTATGGTTGGAACTACAAATCACATTATAACAGAGTCTCAACTTTAAACATAAGCCACTAAATGTCCTAGTGTCATTGCCTGTCTAAAGTACAGCGTCATAAGATGAAACTCAGAGTCACTGTCAAAACAGCCTTTACCGGAGGTATCATGGTTCAATAAACACCATGGTACTGTCTAATCTTGGCCTCTAATGGTTCAATAAACACCATGGTACTGTCTATGGTTCAATAAACACCATGGTACTGTCTAATGGTTCAATAAACACCATGGTACTGTCTAATGGTTCAATAAACACCATGGTACTGTCTAATGGTTCAATAAACACCATGGTACTGTCTAATGGTTCAATAAACACCATGGTACTGTCTAATGGTTCAATAAACACCATGGTACTGTCTAATGGTTCAATAAACACCATGGTACTGTCTAATGGTTCAATAAACACCATGGTACTGTCTAATGGTTCAATAAACACCATGGTACTGTCTAATGGTTCAATAAACACCATGGTATTGTCTAATGGTTCAATAAACACCATGGTACTGTCTAATGGTTCAATAAACACCATGGTACTGTCTAAAATAATGTTGTTCACATGAACCCAGAGGCCAATGCCTAGAAATCAGCAGTTCACAAACGTTTTCGTGCCAAGGACCTCCAAATTGACATATATTTGGCCGCGGACCCCCATTTGTGCCAGAGATCCCCAGAAGGGAAGATTTGTGTTAAAAAAAACCATTCAAGACACACTAAAATCTAAAATGACACAGACGCTTTCCAGTTTTTTTTAAGGGTTAAAGACCATTGAAGGATCATCTGGGAGAAATGCCATGGAGAGGGATTTCATCAGTGCGAAATTCCTCACATTAGTGAAATCTTTGTTGCATATTTATCCTCCGATAGATGTTTGAGAGAGCAACAGAAGGTGAGGCGAGAACAGCGTCGTCGGAATTGGCAGCGGCGAACAACTTAGAAAGTAGTAATTATCAAGTGTGTTATGTTATCATTATGACATTATGTTCTGTATCAAATAGAAAGAAAGATTGTTCCAAGTTAGTGTGCTCCGTCGTACGATGGTGTTGCAACCCGAAAATAACCGATATACTGTACATGCTCAAAACATGTCACAGATGCAGACTGTAGAAATATAGAGAGCATGAAAAATAGAGATACAGTAGGATAATAGAAGAGAAAAGGTGGGGAAGAAAACTCTAAATGAGAAAGACATGTGTTGATTGACTGAAAGCAGAGTAACGGAGAGACAGACATACACATACATACAGTGTGTGAGAGAGACAGAGAGAGGAGAAGGAGAAATGAAAAACAGAAAGACAGAGAAAGGAACAGAGGGTGAAAAGTAGGGCTGATTTACAAACTCAGGTGTCCTTTCTCAAGTACACTCTCTGCGGCAAGCAGGCTGCCTCTCAGCTGGCACCAGAACGGCCGGTGTGAGCAAACACTCTGGAGAGGCTCTCTCTCTCTCTCCTATAAATACACCTTCACAATCTGAGTCCTTATGGAACGCGCGCGCGCGCGCGCGCGCGCGCACGCACGCACGCACGCACGCACGCACGCACGCACGCACGCACGCACGCACGCACGCACGCACGCACGCGCGCGCGCGCGCGCGCGCACGCACGCACGCACACACACACACACACACACACCCCCCCTATACCTGGGCGGGGTAAATCACAGTGATTTAAGGGTCTTCCTCTGCAGTCTTAGTTTTTATTGGGCAGAGAAGAACACAGTGTTAATGGCCAAGTTTGCCTAAAAGCCTTCCCTAAAACCCTGAAACCTTTAAACAGTCACATACAAAATAGCTATAACCCATCCAGGTGATTTGTATAGAGATGGGAGGTGAGGGGAGGAGGAGAGGAGAGGAGAGGAGAAAGAGGAGAGTGAACATAGGGGAAAGCAGTCATCTGGGCTAGAATGCAGCCAAAGACAGACAGTGTAGAGAGATTACTTGGTGCAACGCAGACACACAGATTGTACTGTAATTCAGTATGGTTAACCCTCACAATTCATCCACCAGAAGGCCACCAGTGGGCATATTTAAATGTTTGATTATATGACCTGTGAAAAGTTATTTTATGGTGGTTTTCGAAGTGAGGGCTAACGACTCCCTTGCCAATTGTAAAGAAGAGGGAAAACATTTATACTTCATAAGTTATAAATAAATAAATAAATAAATAAATAAATAAATAAATAAATAAATAAATAAATAAATAAATAAATAAATAAATAAATAAATAAATAAATAAATAAATAAATAAATAAATAAATAAAAACAGACAGACAGACAGACAGACAGACAGACAGACAGACAGACAGACAGACAGACAGACAGACAATTAATTAATAGTAACGGTTTGAGGCATGGCATTACTGGCCAATCATTTCAAAAACATTCAGAAAGTCTAAAAAATATTAATAAATAGCAATACCGATCTACAAGCTCACACCACATGGGCTATGGCTATTTGGGATTCCTTCTCTTGGACAATTTTGAGAACAACTGGTTTGGGATATAACTCTTGAGGCAATTCAAGTTTTAACATATGGAGTTAAAAAATAATTCCAGACTAACCATTTTCTTACCTTATATATCCTAGAACGAGTGGTAGAGCGTGGCAGAGCGTACCGCAGCTCCAAGCATGCGTGGTGGGTCTTTTTGCTTATTTCGATCCCTCGAAAAATATTTTTTTGGTAGACATCTGTCTAGATACGCTCCACAGAGTTTTGTCCCGAATGGCCTGCCATAAAAAGGTGAACTACCATGAGACCCACGGGCTGCGGTGCGCTCTACCACTCCCTACCATCTCTATACCACTCCCTACCACCTCTATACCACTCGTTCTATACCATGGTACGCTCTACCACTCCCTACCACCTCTATACCACTCCCTACCACCTCTATACCACTCGTTATATACCATGGTACGCTCTACCACTCCCTACCACCTCTATACCACTCCCTACCACCTCTATACCACTCGTTATATACCATGGTACGCTCTACCACTCCCTACCACCTCTATACCACTCTTTCTCGGATACAATAACATCAGTTTAGGGTAAGAAAATGGTTAGTCTGGAATTCTCCTTTAAGACCTGATGAAGGTCCCACAGACCGAAACGCTACCTGCAATAAACCTTTTTGCTGTAAGTAAAGACTCTCTTTTTGTTTCTCTTTGTCTGCCTGCACCTGTCCTGCATCAGTAGGTGTGCAAAAGGACCTTTTTTTTTTACTAAGATTGGAGTATAGCCACATCGTATGTAGCCTACCTCACATCGTATGTAGCCTACCTCACATCGTATGTAGCCTACCTCACATCGTATGTAGCCTACCTCACATCGTATGTAGCCTACCTCACATCGTATGTAGCCTACCTCCCATCGTATGTAGCCTACCTCACATCGTATGTAGCCTACCTCACATCGTATGTAGCCTACCTCACACTGCTCTCCAAATACATTCAATACAATAGATCAGTGGTTCCCATTCCAAACCTTTTAGTTCAAGACCCAAAAGAGAAATGAGATGTTTGCCCTGGAGTCTGAACCCATACTTGGCAGGGAATGAGTTGTTAATTTAACTCATAGTTGACAAGTGTAACCAAATGGTCCCTTGTGGGTTCTGTTTTTTATGCTCTCTTTTTATGCTCTTTTATGTTAAATGAACAGTAAGGACTTACTTTACTATGTAGATGGAAATGGAGTCGCAAGCGTAAGCATCTTGCGGTAGGGGATCTGGTTCAACCCAGTATGAACTTCATGTTGTCTTATGCTAACTCACCAAACGCAGGCCTGTAAATGCAGTATATAGTGCCGTACATTTTGTTCTGAATGGACTTTTTTTTAAAGGTCATTTTATTGTCTTTTTTGTCACCAGCCCCATTGACAAGGCAGGGGACCAACTGCACCTGCATGCGTTCAAAATAAGGTAAGGTATCCTTTATTATCTCCTAGGGGAAATGTATCCCCTGCATTTGAGCCATCCGGACTACTTAGGAGCAGTGAGCAGACACAGTGATCATCTAATACAGGGGTGTGAAGGTAACAACCCACAGGGAAGAAAAAATAAAGAGGAATTAACAAAAAAAGAATCTTAATTAAAATATTCACATCCAGTTATTATCTATGTGTAGCAGCCGCTCTCTCTCCCCTCGCCGCTGCTGTGCTGGCAAAGCGGCCTTTGTGTGAACACTGAAAAACAATGGAGGCAGCATGTAACTACAAGCTGTGTGAAAGCACCTGCCGTTGAGGGCCCCACTTTATTTGCATTATGTCATCTCACCCCTGTGTGCCAGCACTGGACTGAAAACCAAAAAGGAAAAAGAATCAGGGACTTTGCAGGAGATTTTTGCAGTTCACTAAAAGACAAAGACATTTATTGCTTTCTCTATAAGAACCGACATGGCTCATGAAGCTAAATTGGGAATCTTTATTTGTGTGCTGATGCATATTTGACTGTCAACGAGGAGTTTGCAAAGGCGTTATGCAATTATCTACCAAAGTATTATATAATTGAGTTAACTCATCCATCCATGTTGAAGTTGATATCATTACTCCAATCTGATAAGCCAAAAGTTATTTGCAAGTTGTAAGTCATAAAACAACATTAAAATAATAACAGTGAATAAGGCAATACAGTGAGGACATGAATAACAACAAGGATTTTAAAAGCTCAACTAAAAGCAAGATTGTCGAAGTAGGTCTTGAGCTGTGCTTTAAAAAATGTCTACTGAGGCTGCCTGTCGAAGTTATAGTGGGAGTTTGTTCCGCGCCGTCGCCCCATAGAAGCAGAAAGCTGCTTCACCCTGTTTTTTTGTTGCCATTGTTTTTAGGCACATGCAGGCCAGCAGTGGAGGCCCTGAGGGGGCACTTTGGGGCATATCTAGGCAGGCAGTCATGTACAGTAGGTAGGAAGGTGCGACACCATTGAGAGCTTTATAAACAAGTAAAATACATTTAAAATCAATCCAAAAAAGAATGGACATTGCCAGAGCACAGCGTTACTACAGTACGTCTCTGACACATATTGCAAAAGGTCACATTGAACTCACTATGAATGTCTAGAGAGCCTGGGGTAAAATATTGTGCGTCTCGCACAATATTTTACCCCAGGCTCTAAACCGGATCAGATCACTGAGCAGTAAATAGATTACAGCAAACAGCCGTGCTTGGAAAGGGTGTGTTTGATTGGCGTTTGATTTATTATTCCTGTACGCTCGATTGTTTCCGCCCCACAATCAAACCACACACTCCTGACATGAGGTGCACTGGCAGAGACTAATTCAATTCTACATGTTTGTGGTTCGCTGATAAATTAGTATAGTTTGTTTATGAGTTAGTTATTTAATTGAATGAACTGACAAAAATATTTTTTGTCCGTAAGATTATGTGGTATATACACCATTTGGTTTCATTTAGCTATAAATTATATCTAATTATAGCTTTATGAGCTTGTAATTTGTAATACAAAAGTAGTCTAATTGTTGAGTTTGGAATTGATATTGAAGTATATGCATGATAGCATCTGCTTGTAATTTCTACACCAAAACCCAGCTCTCAACTGAGTTGGTGTCAATTACCACCGATGGTGCGCCTGTAGGCGTGCATGTAATGGATTCATTACCACCGATGGTGCGCCTGTAGGCGTGCATGTAATGGATTCATTACCACCGATGGTGCGCCTGTAGGCGTGCATGTAATGGATTCATTACCACCGATGGTGCGCCTGTAGGCGTGCATGTAATGGATTCATTGCCAAATGCATGGAAAGAAAATGTCTCTGCATAATACATCAACAAGCACCATGTGAGAAAATGCTGAACATGAAAGAAGTCATAACGGTGCCAAAGAAAGTCACTGGTTCTATTCGGGAAAGACCACTTCAAAGACAGCTGTTTCATGCATATCTGGAGTAGGCTGACACCACAACACTGTCAGCAAATTTGAATGCTCCTACCAGAGATAAGGGAGTTTCACTACACATGCAGGATTTGGTGGATGATGAAGAGCAGTGGCTGCTAGTTTTGTCCTTTTTAACAAATCTGATGTACTTTACTCGAGCCCGATTGATACATTCATGTGCTTTCCATTCAGAGAAGATACTGAGGTTGGTTCCCTGGCCTCAAATATCTGAAATGTGCTACCTCAGAGACAGCATTTTTCAGCTCAAATTATTCACGTGAATTAGTATTTTACTATTAAAAATGTACCTAATCATTTAAAATGAATGATTACAGTATATGGGGAACCATATACTGTAATCATTCATTTTAAATGATTAGGTACATTTTTAAATCCAAATACTATTCCACCATGACGACCTGCATGGAGACCTGCTTGAGACTAGCGATCAGCAGCTAATGTTGGGATTATGCAACCCTAGCTGACTCCATTCAGTGCAAGTCATGAGAATAAGCTACCCATCATAAACTATTGGAATGGGATGTGCTGCTGGGGCTGATTTGTGTGTATTGTGCTGACTCTTGTTGTTTCAGGACCATGGACAGCGCTGTTGGTTGTACTGTATGTGCACTGTGCAGTGGTCCGTGTGTACTGTAGTAATGGGACTTGTTGTTTCAGGACCATGGACAGTGCTGTTGGTTGTACTGTATGTGCACTGTGCAGTGGTCCGTGTGTACTGTAGTAATGGGACAGTGGTCCGTGTGTACTGTAGTAATGGGACAGTGGTCCGTGTGTACTGTAGTAATGGGACAGTGGTCCGTGTGTACTGTAGTAATGGGACAGTGGTCCGTGTGTACTGTAGTAATGGGACAGTGAGCTAAAGTTGCTTGTGTATAGGCGCTGTATACTGTAGTTTGGTTTCTTAGCTTGCTTTTAATGGTAATGGTTTTCACAGGGAATTGAATTGAAGGGACAGTCAATGAGAGAGAGAGAGAGAGAGAGAGAGAGAGAGAGAGAGAGAGAGAGAGAGAGAGACAGATGGACTGAGACAGACAGGGTCAGAGTACTATCAGTATCATGCACAAACCACTAACTTACTTGTCTATAAAAGTCAGAATCAAGAACTTTGAGAGACTGCTAAAATGAGTCATTTAAATAAGAGACTCTATTCTAATAACTAAGATTTTACTTAGATTGTGTAAGACACAGACACAACACATTTTATATAATGCTATTAGTGAGAAATGAGAAGAGTGTTCAATACTCAGTCATAGGTATTATGCCGTATGACTTTATGCAACTGTATTATGCTTTGCTATCATTTGGTGTTACAGTATTCCATCAATATGTAGTAACTTTAGTTAACCAAACTTTCTCTTAAGGGTGGCTTTGAAGTTCAACTCCTTTCAGTGTGAAGTAATTGGAATGATTAATATATGCGTTCTTTAGTCTTTACCCTTAATGTTGTTGTTATTTAGCCTCCCTCACAAGTTTAACAGCCCCTTCAGGAAATCAGTGGTGGGCTTATTAAATTTCCTTTGTTGGTACAGCAGCTCATGTTTTGCTGGTCATTTTAAATGTTCTCAAGTCAGACAAGTGTGGGCACCCCTGATATAAACATTACTGTTTATACAGACCTGAAATCAACAGTCTAATAATGTTACAGATCGTCCTTGTCGGGCCAAAACCTTGTATGTTCAAAACTTGAAATAATAACCTGTGTTCCAATGAATGAATCCTCGCCTTCACAAAATGTTAACCAATATGGTCCATTCACTGCAAAAACACCCCTCAAAGTTTGAGATAAAAAAAAACGTAAATTCATGCAATTAGTCTTTTCTTGAATGAGAATATGGAGAGTTGAACTGGCTATAGATGGTCTTCCAGCATTCATGGAAACCATATATCACTGGAAGAAGCCTTTATATAGTAACAAACCAGCTCTACCAGTTGGAACCAGACTAGATAAAGTAATGGTGTATATTGGTGTACTCTCTGACTTGTTTTATACTCGACTATGGTGGTCTTGTCTACAGTCCACCCACAGGACACTGCCTCAAACATGTACTGTAGATCTAATTGTTGCACTTGACCAATGAGTACAATTTTACTTTAAAGAATACACATCACTATAAACTTGCTGCAGTAAACAACTGCAAGATAGGATGTTGAGTCTAGCATATGACTTGAATCTCTAACCTTGTCTTCTATTTCTTGTTCTTCCTTTCAGCTCCTCTTCTCCCTGTCTTGGCATGACATTCTCTTTTATTTGCCCTTTTACTCTCCCAAAGTCCTCCTTCTGTCTCACTCCTTGCCTCAACTTCTGTCTCCCCATCGTCTCTCTTTTGCGCTCCTCAACTCCAGTCTTTGTATAGAGAGATCAATCTTCCGATCTTTCACCTTCTCATCTCTCAATTTCTTCCTTGGCCCCTTTCTCATATCCCACTTTCTCGGGGGAAAACTTGGTGCATTAGATTAATGCCAGCACTCGATAAAGTTGAACAGACTTTGACATGTGAAGGATTGATCGTCAGCTACAACAGTCCGGAGACAAGAGATAGAAAGATGAAGAGAAGACATACATGGAATAGTTACTGATAAATGCAGAGGAGCAGGATTGTGCTCTATAAATAAAGTTGGATTGGGATTGGATTGGAACAAGGGCAGAAGGAAGGTGGACTAAAGTTGAGCTAGTGTCTGTCTCTCTAGCTGTCATTCGAGCCACCATTCCACAATTGGCTAGCTGTCACAAGGCAAGTTGGAGATAGTTGTGGTATGCAATACCACTGCAATACAATTCTGTCAGTTTGTCTTCATGACTGTGATTATATTGTCTAATGTTTACCGTAAGCTGACAGCAGGTACAGCCAAACAAATAATGTATGAAACCTGCCAATTCTCCAATAAGTACCTACCTGCATACGTGACATGTCATGTACTTTTAGCAGCTAGCCTTACATCCTTTTAAACAGGGCTATTTGGGCTGCATTTCTAACATGGCTAAAAACCTGCATACATTACTCTGACAGCCATATTATTGAGGACTGAGTCAGCTCTACCATATTTTACCAGAGGATTTGGCTGGACCACAATCCGATTTACGGCAGCAGCCTGAAGATGACGTTTCAGGGTTAACTCATGCACACAAGCCCTGGCCACTTGGGAGCTGCCTGGAGCAACCAGTCCAAGTCGCTGTTGGCCATTAAGCTTTTCCACTCAAGCAGTTGCAGGTTAAATGCCTTGCTGAAGGACACTTCAACAATAATGAGGGAGAGGATAGTGACTCTTCTTTATTTACACATTCTGAAAAATATATTGGCCAAGTTAGGGTGACATTTGATTTCAGTCTTCAGGCAACAGAAACCCTTGCTGGTGTGGGTGGAGTGGTACAGTATGGTGTGTGTAGCAGGGTCGCTAGGACCACCTAGTCCGTCACTCATCTGACAGGCGTCATCCACACAGTAACAATGAGGCTAGTTTGCTTGCTAGCTTGCAGGAACATTCAGTACTTTCTCTGTCAGATTTAAGACAAAGTTTTGTTGGCCAAAGTACATTTACAATTTTGCACATATCCAGAATTTGTGCTCTGCATTCAAGCCATCCTGAATAGGCTATCAGAAGCAATGGGCAACTATTGATCAGCGTCCGGGAACCATTTCCTAAACCCAGGGTGCCTTGCTCAAGGACAGTTCAACGCCGGAATCAAACTTTCGATTCCAACACGACCGATCTACCTAGGAGGTAGAGCTATTGCTGCCCTTTTTTACAACCCCGATTCACTACTCTACAACAGTATGACTGCATTTTAAGCTAGTTTGCTTTCAGGCGAGGCACCAGTCAGCAAAACCTTTTCACTCCGTCAAAACATGGCCAGAAATAACAAGGGAGGCAGGCACATTCATTCACAGTTAGCTCCAATCAGTAGCTTTGCAACAGCGTGTCAGCTAGCAAGCAGTTCATTCTCCCTCTCCCTTACATCCTGACTGATAATAGTAGTCATGGGACAACGACTAGCGCCAGCCAATCCGAGCACAGGACACCACACTGACACGCTGGCTACCTGAATAACTTCCTCAGGCCAATTCACCAGCTTGTTGTCACATCCTGTCAGCTTCCATTTCAGATTCTACCAAACAACAACACCAGTTGCCATTCCACTGCTGCACTGATCTGCCAACGCTAAACTTACAGTGTAAAGCTAACCAAAAGCCACAAAAACACAATGTCTCTGGGTGACCAATTATCTTCCTGTAGTGTGGTTTGTTAACTATTCAATTCCAATGGGTCAGGGCAAAGGGTATGTTGGATTACTGTGATTTTTCTCTGAGTTTAAGTTAGTGTGGTTGCCTTAACAGGGCAACCAGTATACCGGTAGTAATTGTCACACTTTATTCTTCTTCTTCATCTTCCGGAGTAACCCTAAAGTTTGGCACGCTACTCATCGGGAATCGTGTGCTTGCATTTTGCTAAGAGATATGTTGTATAGTTTAATTGATATTAATTGGTGGTGGTGGTGGTTTAATCAACACAGAGCCAAAAGCAATTCCATTTTCATCCATAGGGGGAACCACAAATGCAAAAAATTTAACCGTTTGTTGCAGAAAGAAATATTTCTGTGGGGGGATAAATCCCTTTCACAGGTGATGTGACATTGTAATTGGCTAGCAAAATTAGTGGGAGGCCAGGGACTATAATAGCGATTGCGGCAACCACACATCTTACTAAAATTAGGAGAAAGTGTGCACAATTTCTTTCCGAGTGAACGTCTCATTTTGTTATACAATGGGTCCGTTTGTTGACAACACTTGTCTGTGCCACCAGCTATCATGAGTAGGCTGAACAACAACTGCCACTTCTTCGGTTCAAAGAATTTACCCACCCCATTAGTCATGCAATTATCTGAGGAATGGAAAATTCAAACACTAGGAGAGGGTCGTTGAACTAGGGTTTGAACTGATATCAATCATTACTTTGCTTGTTGCTCATTGCTTCAAGACTTTGAAACGCTGTCCGAGTCAAACAAGCAGGCGGGCAAGTATCAAAGCCAGTGCCATGCTGTGGCCAGGAGGCCTAATGAGGTTTTTTGGGCAGCTCTGATGAGCATGGATGCTTGGCATTGCTCATCAACCACCAACCAGGGCCAATAGGCTTCAGGGGACTGCGTAAGTGTACGTGTGTGCATGTGTGTGCATGCATACGTGCGTGAGCGAGCGAGTGATTGTGCGTATGACCAACAGCCTCTGCCAATATGCTTCATGAACATTGCCCAGCATTGCAAGGACTGGATGGATATAGGATGAAAAGACTCAAGAAATGTGAGAACGGGGAGCAGAATATAGAAAGAAAGAGAGAGAAGGAGAAAACAAATAAATAATATCAATGTTGAGGAAATTCAGAGCCTTGTACATGTATGTATGTCACTAGATGTTGAATGAATGCTGATTAATTGAAAATGGAGGCCCCCAATGTAAACAAGCTGTAATGCGTTTTTGGGTTTTTTAATCCTGTTGGCAGACCTTTGCTTTCCGGTACTAATTCTACAAACTGTTATAAAATAAAGTTTTCAGTCGATCAATCAAAGCTTAGCAGATGGTGTGGTTGCCATGGTGGACAACCTTGGGCTGGACTTATCTAATTGCAGAGTCCAATCATTTGACAATGCCAGCAACATATCGGGCGCTGCAATTAAATGGACTTCAGGCACACTTGGAAGAAAAGAAACCCATTAATGCATTATGTGCCTCGTGCTGCCAATTCTCAAAATGTAGTAGCTGTAAACAATATAGAGGCCAGCAGTCCAAAGGCGTGACATAATTTTGATTTAATTCAATCCTTGTACACATTCAGCTCCGCATATACATATAGGTGGGGGCTGGTTTTATAAAGTTGATATCCATATACTGTAGACTTACAGTGACCATCAAACTGGCGACTTGAGCTGACTCCACATAAGTTCTTTGGCAAAACTACTGTAAAAGAAGGGAGCATATCTGCAGAGATAAATGAGAAAGGACTGGAGACACCCGAAGTGAAGCCAGCACAACCTGTGCAAAATGTGATAAACTGGATACTGCATTTATGTTGCGATGCAACAAGCTTGGGGATTGGATATTTTCTGTGAGTGACACCATCGTAGAATGAAGTATAAATCAGACTGTAGGTCTGTGTGATTTTGTGTCAGCACAAAGAGATCGCTTTTCAGACTTTGAAAGCATTAGCTGTACCAAATGTGAGCTAGATACACAATCACGTTCTCCAAAACAACAGAAAGTGAAAGAAGTGTTTAAAGGGTGGTGCATAAAATGATGGTTTATTTGGTGGGAAAAGCAAATTGCCGTCATTGATCATTTTAACTTGCTGCATACAAGCACCTACAGTATAATAAGGAACGTGCACTATTGCTTGTTTAGGTAGGGACCCAAGGCAGCCTGTGGTCATGATAATGTTTAGGTAGAGACCCAAGGCAGCCTGTGGTCATGATAATGTTTAGGTAGGGACCCAAGGCAAGGCAGCCTGTGGTCCTGATAATGTTTAGGTAGGGACCCAAGGCAAGGCAGCCTGTGGTCATGATAATGTTTAGGTAGGGACCCAAGGCAAGGCAGCCTGTGGTCATGATAATGTTTAGTTAGGGACCCAAGGCAAGTCAGCCTGTGGTCATGATAATGTTTAGGTAGGGACCCAAGGCAAGGCAGCCTGTGGTCATGATAATGTTTAGGTAGGGACCCAAGGCAAGGCAGCCTGTGGTCATGATAATGTTTAGGTAGGGACCCAAGGCAAGGCAGCCTGTGGTCATGATAATGTTTAGGTAGGGACCCAAGGCAAGGCAGCCTGTGGTCATGATAATGTTTAGGTAGGGGCCCAAGGCAAGTCAGCCTGTGGTCATGATAATGTTTAGGTAGGGACCCATGGCAAGGCAGCCTGTGGTCATGATAATGTTTAGGTAGGGGCCCAAGGCAAGTCAGTCTGTGGTCATGATAATGTTTAGGTAGGGGCCCAAGGCAAGTCAGCCTGTGGTCATGATAATGTTTAGGTAGGGACCCATGGCAAGGCAGCCTGTGGTCATGATAATCCGGCCACAGGGAAGCCTGTTGGGTGGAGGAGGAAAATAAGGAGAGACAGAGGAGAAAGTTACAGAAGATGAAAGAGAGAGATAATTAGAAAGCTAGAGGCAGGGATACTGATACTGGAGACAGAAGGCAGAAAGACAGATAGCACGACGGAGATAATAACAATGAAAAACAAGAATAAGACAGAGAAAGTCAGAACAAACAAAACAATGGCAATATGAAGACAGAATGTAGGAACAGAAGGGCAAAATGGGATAAAAGATCAGGAAATAAACAAAGATGGATGGTAGGAATGACTTGAACTGGACAGACAGACAGACAGACAGACAGACAGACAGACAGACAGACAGACAGACAGACAGACAGACAGACAGACAGACAGACAGACAGACGTGAGAGAAAGAAATACAGTGCAAGTCAAGACAAACAGAGTGCAGTACGGGTTTTCAGTCAGTAAGTGTGAGAGCTTTATGAGAATTGAGCAGCAGTAGTGTGTGTGTGTGTGTGTGTGTGTGTGTGTGTGTGTGTGTGTGTGTGTGTGTGTGTGTGTGTGTGCGCGTGTGTGAGAGAGAGAGAGAGAGAGAGAGAGAGAGAGAGAGAGAGAGAGAGAGAGAGAGAGAGAGAGAGCAGAGGGTCTTGTAACACAATAATGAGCACTGATGGAGCATAAAGCTGATGGGAGCCAAAACTCTCTTTCTGTGTCCAATGTACATCAAAACCTCTGCCAGGCGCAGCAACATGTGCACGACACACACACACACACACACACACACACACACACACACACACACACACACACACACACACACACACACACACACACACACACACACACACACACACACACACACACACACACACACACACTACACACACACAGTAATGTGCTCACAGTGCAACACCTCAAGGTATACCACACAGACTTGAGTTGCATACGCTTGCACGTATGTGCACAGTCTCACTATACAGTGAGCATTACCCATGCAGCTGTCAGCAGCACAGCAGATAAGCTGCTTTCCTGGTTTCTCATCTTGTTTTCCGTGTGACAACACAGGAGAGCAGAAACAATACAGGAAATATATACTGAGAGAGATAGAGGCAGAGAGAAATGGGAGAGAAGGACACAATTATTCTAATACATAATAAAGGAAATAAACCGGGTTTCTACCAGATTGTGTTGCCCACCTGTGACATAACAAAACAACTGAGCTCCCAACGGCACCCAAACTCTATTTAACATGAGTGACACGAGAACAGGAGGAGAGATATAACAACTTACTCTACACAGGAAGGCGAATCTGACACCAGTCCATCTTATTCTACAAGTAAGTATACCACTGTCACTTAAAACTTGAGAGTATGGGTCTGAACAATACAGGCCAAGTGGGAACATGAAGAAAGAGCGGGCATTCTGGCTTTGCTGGAAAGACAATGGGTAACACATACTGTCAAGGTGCCTCTAAGCTTAACCCCCCAAATGCTCCAGTGGCGCTATTCCGTGACAAACCAGGTGAACACTGTCATCGTATCAGCTCTCAGCGTATCCAGTAAATCGTTGCTACAAAATACCAAAGGTGCTCATTTCACCTTCCCTGGGTAAGTGTTCAAAATAAAGAAAGAAAAGGAAATGCCTGAACCGAGACATGGGTGTGACAAAGCATAGATTACAGTATCATAAAATACCTGTTCTACTTGAGATGAGTTTAATGCATTAATGGGTATTAATGGATAATTGCTTTCCTTCATCTCCTTAATTAAGCATCACTGTAGCCCCCCCCCCCCCCCCCCCCCCCAAGACAAACGATCTGTGGTACTGTGAGAGAGAGTCTTGGAGAATGTTCACCTTAATCCTGTTAAGGTGGGGGAATAGAAAAACACTAGATTTAAATAAGATTAAACCACAGTTAAGCAGTCTCACACGAATTTAGAAGATTACGGGGGAAATACCGCATCACAGGTTCTTGCACCTCCTTAATGAGAGGAGAAAGTGCGTTAGGGCTACCTACTTTGTTCTTTATTAAGTTTTCCAGAAATCTTGCAGCTCTTATCTTCTAATATTGGGAATTCTCCCTTACCGGGAAAATCGAAACGAGTTCAGTAAATATTTGGAACTGGAAGTCTCTCCCACACAGTTCACCACTGAAGAATTGGGTCTTATTTCCACCCTGAACAATTTCCAATCATACAGCAATAAGCAAATTCTGTTTTATGGCAGATTGAAACTTGGGTGTGAAGGTGCTTTGACCCTCCTGAGTCTGTGTGTCCATGGACATGAACTCTCACAGACTGCTGAAGGAAATGGTTCCACTACTCCAGAGAGATAATGTATACATTATCTCTGAGATCACTTAAGATCACTTAAGGAACAGATGTTTAATGCTATATGCCAAAGAAGCCAAACTACATGAGGTCACACCACGTCACATTTTGGTCTGTACACCAGGCTTTACTGAACCCAAAGGTGAAACTGAATAACTTTTACAAAATTGTGTCTATTACCGTATTACCACATCTTTCATTGCTTTCCCATACACTTCAAAACTTCCATTGTACTTTAATGAATGACACTAGATTGCATAATACATTTCAGACAGAAGTGTTTTGGGTTTTTTTTCTTGCAAAAGGAAAATTACATCCCGGTGAAAGTCAAGGGTGTGTATGATTTATTGACACTTAAACTCTTAAGGTCCCTGCACACTGGACGAGTTTTCGGATTTTTAGCTGCGTTTTTCAGTCGGTTTTCCAAAAAACACGTCCAATGTGCAACCAGCTTCACAATATTTATTTTCACACAGGAGTTAACATTTATAACCATCTAAATTAAAACATAATAAAAGTGAAGCAGATAACAGCAATATTTTGGGAGAAATGTTCAAATGGTGATACAAGCAGACAATTTGGTACAAATTATCGTTGTACCAAAACCAGGCCACTAATACATCAAGTAGTACATCATGCTTGTATCTGCTCTGCTATTCTGTCTTAATGCCACTATAAACCCCCTCTTGGTTCCTTCCCTACTTCTTTCCCCCCAATCATGTTTTTTGTTTGGTTCGTGTTTCTTTTTAGATCCCTAAAATCCTGGAAGGCAAAGCATTAATATAGAATTTTAGAATTACTAGAATATTAGACAGACTAGAAAGTCTGTCAATAAGGAAGTGGACTGGCATGTTGTTTTTGATGCGGATTAACCACATTCTGGATGCTCAAATATATTATACATCATTCACAGGATAGGGAATACTAAATTAGGCTAAAGATAGGGCAAAGCAAACGGTAATGTAAATCTTCTTTAGGGACCTATTTGGGTGCATATACTGTACATACTTGGCATGTTTTGTGATATTATGGATTAAGGATTTACACCACATGGGACATATGGACAGGGACTTTAAATCCATCTGATTCCTTACTGTCCTCATTCCATTCCTCGCTCCTTCCTCCCTTCAGCACAAGAAGGAAAAAAGTGCATTCTCCAAACAAAATATAAATATATTCAGTTTCACAGTTTATCTTATGGTACATTTTCATCCTGAGACAAAACAATCAAGCATTGCCTATGAACATAAACTTTGCCATGAGAGGTAATATTTTTCATAACATTTATACCCGACAAAAATACAGAGGACCTTTTTTTTTCTCTCCAAATGAGATATATTCACCAAATGAGGTTGGACAGGGATTCTTTTCCCTCTCTCTCTCTCCCTAATTACGTTCTAATGAAGTATTTTTGTTCTGAATAATTAAATCTTTTTGTCACAAAGATCATTAGCCTACATTCTACATTCTTCTGGTATTGTCATGGTTTCTGCTCTACAGCCCATTTGCAGCCTTGTTAGGAGTCGCACTCATCACCAGCAGCAGCCCCATTTATATTCCGTCGTATCATGATGGTGTCCCTCGCTGAAAACAGACGATCTACAAGCTGGATATGCATTGCGTGAACTTGTAGATCGGCTATTTTTGTCGGGGGTACGTTGCAAGACGAAGTGTAAATCAGGCATGAGAACCATGCACTAAAGGCATGAGAACCATGCACTAAAGGCATGAGAACCATGCAGCATTTAAAGTGAACACACAGGCCAACCAGTCTAGACAGCCAGCGGGTATAGTTTTAATAATGGATCTGAGCAGGTGAATGATGTTCTTTATATATCTGGGGGAAATAAAGCCTCCGACAAGCTAAACTGGGGGCCTCTCATTTGGTTCAGATAAAACACATATAGCAGCAATGACAAATGAAGACATAAACACGAGGAGAGCCTCATTTATCTCATGCAACTGATGTGTCCACTTCAAGTCCTTGTCAAGGCAAATCAAGGGCACCTCATCTATTCCAATAATAAAAGACATCGTTCAGACGCCGATATCTTACTAAGATCAAAAGCTGGAGTTGAAGTGTTGTTGTTGATATTCATTTGGTTGTTTTCTCATGGAAAACTGCACGACTACCAATAGTAAATAGTGCCAAGTAGGTTACTGGCAATTAAAAAGCCCCAATTTAGGTAGCAGATCAAAACACTTTGTACAACAATGTGGTGCTGTATGACGCCACAGTATCACAGCCCAAACTATAAAGTCAGTTCCTATCATCAAAACATCGACTAAATATTTTTCAAATATTTTTCTCTCTGTTTGCCTGTGGCTAGTAGCACTGGACTGATCAGCACCACATTTCTCATGCACGCTGCCAGTAGGGCAAGAAAGTACACCCCTTAGTATTTTAAAATATTAAAAATAATAATAATCATAATCTCAGATTCAGTATTCCGCTGTCCCTCCATATTTGAATAAGACTCACATCATCAATGTGTGGCATCCGAGACGCACAGGGAAGCCAAGCCGTTGTTATACACCTTCTTATGTTTCTGTTTGGTGGCATTTAGGGGACGAGCAGTCTAGAATAGGGTCTGTCTGTGAGTCTCTCTTAGGCTAATTTGGCAAATCACTGGACCGACCAATGCCAAATTTCTTGTGCAGAATATGGTTCACATCATTTTGAAAATGATTTTTTGGTGAATATTCTTCCATCTTCTCTATATTTTGTCAAGACTGTCAACAATATGATGTCAGAGAGCCACTGGAAAGCCACTCGTTATTAGACCTTTATACAGTGTAAACTGTATTTATCTTACCTCTATCACTTTCATATACTTTTTTGTATGATCTGCATTGAACCAGAAGCAAGCATTTGTTGCACCTTTTGCACCTTGAATAACTAATGCATTTGACAAATAAAACACTGAAACTACTGGTCCTATATTGCATAGCACCACTTTCTTCTGAATGATGAAGCGATTTTGTATGATGCAACGATGGGGAAAAAACAGATTCTTTAAGAAAGAGAGAGTGAGATAGAAAGAGAGAGTGAGAGAGGGTGAGGAACAGAGGAAATGGGAAAGAATAACTTTGTCCTTCATGGATCCTTGGAGTAGGGCTGTCAACTGTGACTACTGGCTCGTGTGCGCCTGTGTTTGTGTGCGCGCACGTGTCTGTCGGTGTGTGTGTACTCCGTGTGTGTGCATATCCCCGTGGCTGTCATGTCTCGTGTCTCTTAGAACCTGGAGCTTTGACAGCCAAGTCCAACTATGTCTGTCTGTGTCTATCTCTGTGTGTGTGTGTGTGTGTGTGTGTGTGTGTGTGTGTGTGTGTGTGTGTGTGTGTCTGTCTCTCTCCTGGCAAAACAGACGGAGAAACAGCTGCAAAGGGAACACGGAGGGACACTGGGACAAAGAGAGACAGAGAGAGGGCAAAGAAGGAGGAAGTGGATGTTTCTGCATAGGAGAGAAGGGTAAAAAAAGATGACAATACAATTCACACTGTGATTAATTATCCTCATTGAATCTTCTCTGTTGGCCAAGAAAAGAGCTGAGGAAAGACAACTAGCAACCACGCAGAGAGCTCTTGTGCATGCACGCACACGCACACACACACACACAGTCACGTGCGCGCACACACACACACACACACACACACACACACACACACACACACACACACACACACACACACACACACACACACACACACACACACACACACACAGAGGAAATTAACGGGGCTCAGGGCAGCAATGTCTCTGAATGTTCATAAAAATGCCCCTGAAATTGTGATGATGCGGCCAAAAGAAAAAAGACCTTGAGAAATTACAGCCAATATTGAAACGGAGCCTGTCAGAGTTCTAGTTTGTAGCTATTTGTGCACAGTTTAATGTTGTCTGTTTTCTAAAACATTACAAACAGATTAAGTTGCAGATGAAATTGGCGAGCAGATGCCAAGAAAACTTCCCACAGGGAGGTAGAAAAAATAGCCTGTGGTAGGAAGGATCGAAATACACGCACGCACACACGCAACAGTTCACTCCAACCTGCACGGACACGCACGAACAAGCGCACGCACGAACAAGCACACGTACGCATTTGTGCGCACACGCACACACACAAACTTTTACTGTTGGGAGTGCACATCTGCCAGGCTATTCTTGTGAGTGATACACAGTAGACAGCATATGGCATTTAATATCATGTTATAGATAGTTACAGTAGGAACACCATGGAGGATGATGAGATACATACGTATACACATGCAAACAATTCAGATTTGTCAACAAAGACTAGCTGGCCACACTGCTGGCAATGCATCCTAACTCTCTTAGCTGATGCACTCTACTTTATTAAACAGAACTAAAATGAAGGGGTAGACAAATAAATAGATAAATAGAACATTACATTTAAAAACACCCATTTACAGCCAGCCATACCAACAGGGTCCACCCCCCCCCCCCCCCCCCCCCCCCCCCCCGCTGACAAAATGATCCCGGGGGCCACCGGGCACCAAGAAGGGTTAATCCACCCACAGACCTATCGCCTTCAGCTTATTCAGTAGATTGAATGATTTACAGTGTCAAACGGCTTTTGGAGGTCCATCATGACCAATGACCATGCCACAGTCTACCTCGCGTTTGATGTCGTCGGTCAAATATAACATGCCCGGTGTCAGAGTGGGATGTTCTGATTGAAATTCTGCACGCCTCCACGGCCCTCGCGCAACATTGCCCTGTGCTCTGGCCTCAATGTACGCTGCTTACAAGCAACAAACAAGTGCTTGCACTATCTTCATTATTTGCGCAAGCAGAGCGCGCAAGTACTAGTTTCGCCCAGGACGATGTTCGATGCGTATGCGCCGTCCCAGTATATGACGGAATGACTACTTGTGCCTGATACGGAAGTGGTGCCAGATTACATACATGTATACATGGGGGCATTACCTTTAATCCTCCCGACACTAAAACATATCGTCATTACGTCACCATCGAAAACCAATTACACTCTGGCATTGGGTCCTTTAATCCACATCTTTATTACGTCATCATTGAGAGCTAGTTATACCAGTTATACCCTGACGTCATATGCTGGGACGATACATACGCATCAAACAGGGCGCAAAGTAACCACAGTATACCGCTAATCAATTTACAAATTACATATACATATACATAGAAAACATATCGTCATTACGTCACCATCAAAAACCAATTACACCCTGGCATTGGGTCCTTTAATCCACATCTTTATTCTAGTTGAGAGCTAGTTATACCAGTTATACCCTGACGTCATATGCTGGGACGATACATACACATCAAAAGGGGCGCAAAGTAACCACAGTATACCGCTAATCAATTTACAAATTACATATACATAATTATACATAGAGGCATTTCCTTTAATCCACCCGACACTGATCGACATATACGTCACCATCGAAAGCCGTCACTCATGCGTATGAGTAATGACTACTTGTGCTTGATATGGCAGTGGTGTCAGATTACATACATGTATACATAGGGGCATTACCATTAATCCTCCCGACACTAAAACATATTGTCCTTACGTCACCATCGAAAACCAATTACACCCTGGCATTGGGTCCTTTAATCCACATCTTTATTACGTTATCATTGAGAGCTAATTATACCAGTTATACCCTGACGTCATATGCTGGGACGATACATACGCATCAAAAGGGGCGCAAAGTAACCACAGTATACCGCTAATCAACTTACAAATTACATATACATATACATAGAGGCATTTCCTTTAATCGCTTTTACCATACTTCACAATATTACTTTTTTACCTCCAAAAACTAGGTACGTAGCAAATAGCTAAACCTAATAATTCAATATTTCAAACGTTCTTTCACAGAGAAGCTGAGATTTGACAGTTTGTAGCGGTCGACAGTACTTGCGCGCTCTGCTTGCGCACTAGTAGGCCATTTATGGCCTACTAGTGTGCAACAAGCAAGTAGGCACTCGACAGAGTGCAGTACTGTATTTTCGCCAAAATAACCTCCTAGCATCACGCTACAATTTCCTTCATCCGATTGGCTACCGCGTGTCACACAGTGAAATGCATGTTGGGATACAGATGCATGACGGGAAGCAAGTATATCTAATGTAATGGGTCACAGTTTTCTGTGCAACATCGCCATCATGTTATCAGCAGCTAATTCTGCGACACCACACTTACGAACCTATAGAAATCCGCTGCACTGCCATGTTACACAAGAGACACATGCACATACAGTACATGCGTGTCTCTGTGAGATACAAACCAACCGACTACATGCCCGTCGCCCCACCTGTGTGTGTGAGATTAGCACCGGATTAACACGGATATCACTTCTTTCTACCACCGCCGCTTTGCATGCTTCGTGGACCACTTGGGGGTCCGCGGACCACCTGCCTCAACATGCATGTATCAATAATAGGCATAATAGGTATAATAATAATCTATTTTCGAATGGGTAAGAACTAGTGTTTTAAAACTTTAAAACTTTGCATTTTGCCTGTTGTGTGACTAATGATATTTAAAAACAAAATGCAACCACTGCATGTTTAAGTTTTCATCCCACAACAATAATGCTGATATTGGAAGAACAGAGAAATGTGTCGACAAAGTCCCAACATGTGTGTAGATACGGAATAATTGCATTGTAAATCTTTGTGAGCAGCAGTGGCCCGCAGATTTTCAAGTAAGTGACTGAAGCTGCAACTGGGTGGCTGTTTAGCAGAGGAACACACAGCAAGATGACTGGAGACTGGTGTCTCAAACACACATACAGTATGCGTGTGTGCCTGTGCGCATATCCACGTAGGGGGAACAACATGAGAGACACTGACAATTTATGGCCCTCAGATTTCATGTAGTCACAAAATATTCATGTGCAATATTTGTCACAGAAATCTGCCATCTCCATGTTGCACGTGCACATGCTCGTGTGTGTGTGTGTGTGTGTGTGTGTGTGTGTGTGTGTGTGTGTGTGTGTGTGTGTGTGTGTGTGTGTGTGTGTGTGTGTGTGTGTGTGTGTGTGTGTGTGCGTGTGTGTGTGTGTGTGTGTACATGTGTGTTTGTGTGCGCGAGCATGCATGTGTAGCTTACTATATTCTGCCTCAAGGCTATCCGGAATGTGCACATTCCAAAAGAATAGCTCATCAATATTCATGCGAGTTTGTGCTTTCATTAATGTTGCAGCAAATTGTTTCAGATCAAACACAGCTTGTGTCTGAGTCCACACTGGTACATCACAGAGAGATGGAGAGAGAGACACTGGTACATCACAGAGAGAGATGGAGAGAGAGACACTGGTACATCACAGAGAGAGATGGAGAGAGAGTGGGGAGAGGAGTACAAAGACAAGGCAGATCTGCTACAGATGGTCCTGTGTGTCTAGTAGAAAATTAGACTTTGAAAAAGAAAGGAAAAGAGCAGACGGAGACAAGAGGAACGCACGCACGCACGCACACGCGCGTAAGTGACACACACACACACACACACACACACACACACACACACACACACACACACACACACACACACACACACACACACACACACACACACACACACACACACACACACACACACACACACACACACACACACACACACACACACACACACACACGTGCTGCACGACAGGATACTTTATCACTTAACACCAACTCACTGAACAAGCAGCATAAATGCTTTATGCCTGGAGCAACACACAAACAGCAAAAATATCATGATCATCCTGAGTCTTACGTTAGGTTCTATATACCGAACTGTATATGTATAATGTATATCTGTTTGTTTACCTTTTCTATTATTACTACTATTATTATTGTCTCCGCCAGGCCGGCCGAAGGCCAGCGAGTTTCCACTCCAGTTCGTCTGTGGGTCTGTCTGTGTGGGTCTGCCTGTGTGGGTCTGTCTGTGTGGGTCTGCCTGTGTGGGTCTGTCTGTGTGGGTCTGCCTGTGGGTCTGTCTGTGTGGGTCTGTCTGTGTGGGTCTGCCTGTGTGGGTCTGTCTGTGTGGGTCTGTCTGTGTGGGTCTGCCTGTGGGTCTGTCTGTGTGGGTCTGTCTGTGTGGGTCTGCCTGTGTGGGTCTGTCTGTGGGTCTGCCTGTGTGGGTCTGTCTGTGTGGGTCTGCCTGTGTGGGTCTGTCTGTGTGGGTCTGTCTGTGTGGGTCTGCCTGTGGGTCTGTCTGTGTGGGTCTGACTGTGTGGGTCTGTCTGTTAGTCTGTCTGTGTGGGTCTGCCTGTGGGTCTGTCTGTGTGGGTCTGCCTGTGGGTCTGCCTGTGTGGGTCTGTCTGTGTGGGTCTGTCTGTGTGGGTCTGTCTGTGTGGGTCTGTCTGTGTGGGTCTGTCTGTGTGGGTCTGCCTGTGGGTCTGTCTGTGTGGGTCTGCCTGTGGGTCTGTCTGTGGGTCTGTCTGTGTGGGTCTGCCTGTGTGGGTCTGACTGTGTGGGTCTGTCTGTTAGTCTGTCTGTGTGGGTCTGTCTGTTGGTCTGTCTGTGGGTCTGCCTGTGTGGGTCTGACTGTGTGGGTCTGTCTGTTAGTCTGTCTGTGTGGGTCTGCCTGTGGGTCTGCCTGTGTGGGTCTGTCTGTGTGGGTCTGTCTGTGTGGGTCTGCCTGTGGGTCTGTCTGTGTGGGTCTTCCTGTGTTGGTCTGCCTGTGTTGGTCTGCCTGTGTGGGTCTGCCTGTGGGTCTGTCTGTGTGGGTCTGTCTGTGGGTCTGTCTGTGGGTCTGCCTGTGTGGGTTTGTCTGTAGGTCTGCTATGCGGGTCTGTCTGGGGTCTTTGAATAGCAAATCTCCGGCACGGTTGGACAGATGGGCGTGATCTTTGCAGGCACACTCCCAGAAAACCAGGGCAGAAGCTCTGCCCAAATTGTTCAAATCGGCCTCATCACGGCACTAAAACAGGCCCAGCAATTTAGTTATCTCTGTTTTTGGCAAAAAATAGCTACGGTTCGCGGTTCCTACAGATTTTGTCCAAAATTAAACATGATCGAGATATATCTGTCAATGTTTTGAGTTTCCATTCTGATGGACTACGATTGGATTTAAAAATGTTGCACAAAATGGCATAAATCAAAGACGCAGTGTTTGACCTGAAACATTGCATTTGCACACAGTAGGCGAAGGAAGAATGTCCATGCCAAACATACTTGTTGTAGAGAAAATGCAGTAGGCCTAGTATAGAGCCCTGGGGGACTCTGGTCAACAAAGTATAATGGTATAATGGTATACAGTACTGTTTTACACTGTTTTGGGCACCGCCAACTCAGCGTATGAGTAGCACGACTTGGCGGCAAGTCGTGCGGGAAGTACTGGGAGCTGATGGTAGGTGTGGCGTCCTCAGCAAACCATCTCCCAGGGGTCTAGCACATTGTAACAGGGATAGACACTTGCGTGTTACCGGCTGATACTGACAAAAAGCCACTCCAACCTACTGTTTAATGGCTCTCTCTTCAGTATAGTGCCTATTATGTTTACAACAAATATAAAGTTTGTACTTTATATTTGTACTACTGGACCAATACATGCTCATATGCCTAAAACATCTCATGACAACATTTACGATGCAGTTCCGCTCTGTATCCTAATTAGCCAATCCAAAAGCCCCATGACATGTTTCTGTGTACAGATGAGTTAGAGTTTCCTAATCTCTAGACTTGTGGTTGTTTATGGATGATTAGCCCTGTTCATTGGGGACTCACACAAGTTAATGAGAATCATGTAATTGACTATGTGGAAGTTGAATGGCTCACAGAAGGAAGCCATTACTCCAGCTCACGGAATACTCGATTCCAAACCGAGTCCAAAGTGTGTTGAACAGAATGAGGACGTGTTCACACTTCACAAAAGAACATGCCTGGAGTGCATTTTCTGCTGAAAATGAAAAACTCCACATCCTCCACCCCCAACATTAGTAAGGGTCATGGCACACCCTCATCCAGGGGCTCCGTCGGGACAAAAAGCTCATTTACGTCAGGCTAAGCAGGGGGTAATTTGAATACCTGTTGCAGAGGGTTGCAATTTATCATGATTGGTTAACAGCCCACATTATATTCTTCATTTTCTAAAAAAGTTTAACTATTCTCAACTTTTAAATGCACCACACTCTGCCAAAAGGAAGAAAGAAATACCTGGCCTTTGTCGCCTTTCGGTCATTTATAGGTTTTAATTAGGGATGCACCGAAAGGGAAATTCTTGGCCGAAACCGAATACCGAATATAGGAAACAGTTGGCCGAAAACCGAATATCCGAATATAATTCATATTATATATCTTTTTTCCTACCATTTCTGTCATGGCTGTACCTTAAAGCTACCTGATTTATGGCCAAAGAAATGGTTATGGCAAAACTTAACTTAATTAATAATCCCTATTATGGGTCCATAAAACCTTTATTCAGCTCTTTTCAATGCATTCATTTCATACACTATTCGGTGATATATTTTCTTTTAGCCATTTCTGAATATTCGGTGCATCACTAGTTTTAATGTATGTTTTTGTATAGTGAACACGTGATTAAAATACAGCACCTCCTTGCTTGTGAAGTAGGAAAAATACAGTAGCATTGCTTGTGAAGTAGGAAAAATACAGTAGCATTGCTTGTGAAGTAGGAAAAATACAGTAGCATTGCTTGTGAAGTAGGAAAAATACAGTAGCATTGCTTGTGAAGTAGGAAAAATACAGTAGCATTGCTTGTGAAGTAGGAAAAATACAGTAGCATTGCTTGTGAAGTAGGAAAAATACAGTAGCATTGCTTGTGAAGTAGGAAAAATACAGTAGCATTGCTTGTGAAGTAGGAAAAATACAGTAGCATTGCTTGTGAAGTAGGAAAAATACAGTAGCATTGCTTGTGAAGTAGGAAAAATACAGTAGCATTGCTTGTGAAGTAGGAAAAATACAGTAGCATTGCTTGTGAAGTAGGAAAAATACAGTAGCATTGCTTGTGAAGTAGGAAAATACAGTAGCATTGCTTGTGAAGTAGGAAAAATACAGTAGCATTGCTTGTGAAGTAGGAAAAATACAGTAGCATTGCTTGTGAAGTAGGAAAAAGGCTAATACAAAAAAGAAAAAATCGATAATCTTCAATTCTACACAAAAACCTAATCTATACTCCGTAGTACGACAGTGTTGCTCGACGAAAATAACGCGTTGACAAATCCAACGTACAACCTTAACGATGTTCAGAAACACCTGATTCAGCACTTTTATAAGTGTTACAACTGGAGGAAATAGAATTCCAATTCTGAGGCAGGCCTGCTTTGTGTGTGTTCAGACAAAGAAAGAGAGAGGCTATGAATAAGAATAATTTACACTTTGTCTGTAGAAAACCTGTAGGGAAACAGTGGTGCGGTGATACAAAATAATAATAAAAAAATAAATCCTAGTCTGCTTTAGGAATAATGAGGGCAATTTGTCTTCATATATAATCCCATGTGTGAGCATGATTGTTTTATGTGGTGTAAATCTATATCATGAATCTAGTGTATTCCCACGGCTGGCGTCCCACAAGTTATTTCCACACAGTTCTTCACGCATATTTTCACCACTGCTACTGCTGTACTAACCACATTAACCATGGCATCCATGTCCTGGGCATATTTTCAATCTGACATTTTTACTACAAAATATGTGAAATAGCAGATCTAAGCATGTATATTGGATATTTTCGTTATCTGTTGCCTTATAGGCCAAAGTATACTGGGCTTAAGTGGTAAATACTGTACATAGATAACGTCAACAACACAACGAGTATTAAACGACATAACTAATACTTTGTTTTTCTCTCCGTCATGCACTTAATTCCTCTCTCTCTCTCTCTCTCCCTCTCTCCATCTCTCTCTCCGCCCTTGTTGCTCTCTCTCTTTCCCTCTCTCTCTAAGCTAATATGTACAGAACTGTAATTCCCATGGTCTCCCTTCTGATCCCCACATGAAGCTCAATCTAATTGCATTTTTAATAGCTCGGATCATGGTGCAACAAATAATACCACTCAGTTACTTGTAGTCGTGTGTGTGTGTGTGTGTGTGTGTGTGTGTGTGTGTGTGTGTGTGTGTGTGTGTGTGTGTGTGTGTGCCACGCACTCAAGTACATTTATTCACGCATGCATATGTTTATTAAAATGATTACTGTAGCTATTGTAACTGTGTCTTGGAGGTAAGTTTCTCAATGTTTTCAGTCAAACTAATGAGTTATCTGATGCTGTTCTATGGCCAATGGGCCATAGTGTGGTATCTGCCATGGTCAAAATAGCTCTTGGCTACATTGAAATGAAATAAATATTGTTTATATTGTCTGATATGAAATAGTTAAATTTCATATCAGACTAAAACAATTTGAGGTTGAAAATGGTTGTAATGCCACTTTAATGGTCATTGAGGCCATGTTTGATCAGACACCAGTGTAAATGTACATACCAATCTACAATCCAGTGTCCACATTAACTCATCCATCGCCACTAGGGGGCGCCAAAAGGCCCTGACCGCCACCATATATCTTTTATTTTATTTTATATATTTTTATTAAAAAAAAAAAAAAAAGGCGATAATCCACATACAACTATCTGAATGTAACCACTTTAAATCTGCCATCCCTATGTTTGGCATGTCATTAAAATATTTCAAGGGAGGTAACAAAGTGTCACGATGTGAGGATGCCAAAATTGCGCAATGCCAACGGGACGGCGGTGGCTCAGGGGTAGAGTGTCTCAGGGGTAGAGTGTCTCAGGGATAGAGTGGCTCAGGGTAGTGTCTCAGGGGTAGAGTGGCTCAGGGGTAGAGTGGCTCAGGGGTAGAGTGTCTCAGGGGTAGAGTGTCTCAGGGATAGAGTGGCTCAGGGGTAGAGTGTCTCAGGGGTAGAGTGTCTCAGGGGTAGAGTGTCTCAGGGGTAGAGTGGCTCAGGGGTAGAGTGGCTCAGGGGTAGAGTGGCTCAGGGTAGTGTCTCAGGGGTAGAGTGGCTCAGGGGTAGAGTGGCTCAGGGGTAGAGTGGCTCAGGGGTAAAGTGTCTCAGGGGTAGAGTGTCTCAGGGGTAGAGTGTCTCAGGGGTAGAGTGTCTCAGGGATAGAGTGTCTCAGGGGTAGAGTGGCTCAGGGGTAGAGTGTCTCAGGGATAGAGTGTCTCAGGGATAGAGTGGCTCAGGGGTAGAGTGTCTTAGGGGTAGAGTGGCTCAGGGGTAGAGTGTCTTAGGGGTAGAGTGGCTCAGGGGTAGAGTGTCTTAGGGGTAGAGTGGCTCAGGGGTAGAGTGTCTTAGGGATAGAGTGTCTCAGGGGTAGAGTGTCTTAGGGATAGAGTGGCTCAGGGGTAGAGTGTCTTAGGGATAGAGTGGCTCAGGGGTAGAGTGTCTCAGGGGTAGAGTGTCTCAGGGGTAGAGTGTCTCAGGGGTAGAGTGGCTCAGGGGTAGAGTGGCTCAGGGGTAGAGTGTCTTAGGGATAGAGTGGCTCAGGGGTAGAGTGTCTTAGGGATAGAGTGGCTCAGGGGTAGAGTGTCTTAGGGATAGAGTGGCTCAGGGGTAGAGTGTCTCAGGGATAGAGTGGCTCAGGGGTAGAGTGTCTCAGGGATAGAGTGGCTCAGGGGTAGAGTGTCTTAGGGATAGAGTGGCTCAGGGGTAGAGTGTCTCAGGGATAGAGTGGCTCAGGGGTAGAGTGTCTCAGGGATAGAGTGGCTCAGGGGTAGAGTGTCTCAGGGATAGAGTGGCTCAGGGGTAGAGTGTCTTAGGGATAGAGTGGCTCAGGGGTAGAGTGTCTTAGGGATAGAGTGGCTCAGGGGTAGAGTGTCTTAGGGGTAGAGTGGCTCAGGGGTAGAGTGTCTTAGGGGTAGAGTGGCTCAGGGGTAGAGTGTCTTAGGGATAGAGTGTCTCAGGGGTAGAGTGTCTTAGGGATAGAGTGGCTCAGGGGTAGAGTGTCTTAGGGATAGAGTGGCTCAGGGGTAGAGTGTCTCAGGGGTAGAGTGTCTCAGGGGTAGAGTGTCTCAGGGGTAGAGTGGCTCAGGGGTAGAGTGGCTCAGGGGTAGAGTGTCTTAGGGATAGAGTGGCTCAGGGGTAGAGTGTCTTAGGGATAGAGTGGCTCAGGGGTAGAGTGTCTTAGGGATAGAGTGGCTCAGGGGTAGAGTGTCTCAGGGATAGAGTGGCTCAGGGGTAGAGTGTCTCAGGGATAGAGTGGCTCAGGGGTAGAGTGTCTTAGGGATAGAGTGGCTCAGGGGTAGAGTGTCTCAGGGATAGAGTGGCTCAGGGGTAGAGTGTCTCAGGGGTAGAGTGTCTCAGGGATAGAGTGTCTCAGGGATAGAGTGGCTCAGGGGTAGAGTGTCTTAGGGATAGAGTGGCTCAGGGGTAGAGTGTCTCAGGGATAGAGTGGCTCAGGGGTAGAGTGAACCCCTAATTGCTCCCGATGTGCAGGTTGGTGCCTTGCATGGTTTCCGCCGCCATGGGTGTGTGAATGGGTGAATGTAATGCACAATTTATGTAAAGCGCCTTGGATGAAGGCGCTATATAAATGCACAATTTACAATTTACTCACAAGACTAATTAAAACTAATACATAATAGTGATAAATAATACTGGATGATGTAATGAAATAAACATAACTTATAAAACATAAAGCTGGCTGTAGTACAGGTAAGAAAGGTATGGGTGTGGGTAAAAACTCTTAACAGCAATGGGGAATGATCAGAATATGGGAGGAGAATAATGACACTTAAAACAAACAAAAAAACTACAGTAATTATCCGTTAAGGACAACAGTCTTTTTCTCTGCTCTTGGCTATACTTCAGGTATGCCGGTTAACCAATCAGACTGTGTTCACAGTTCACATTAACCCTAAACCTAAATAAAGAAATCTAATAAAAAGTGCGAATAAACAACCAACGTTCTGCAACAAGTATATTGTATCCATACAACTGATTTTAGTCACAGTCCTTGAAACGTGGTCCATGACTTTAGAGACAAAGAGGAGGGGAGTGCTTCTGGCAGTGGTCAAAACTTTTACTTTCTCGGTCTCCAGCTCTGATGGTATTGCGGGAAATCGCCCACCTCCTGTGCAGCATTTATGTATGATAGCAAGATTTTGCATAAGTAAGAGAAGCCAAATTTTAGAGTGCCGATTTGGCACTTAACATTTTAATGGCAGGTGCAAATTTATCTATTGTAGCTCTGACACTTATGTTACAACCTCTATTGTCTCGTTCCTGTCTCTCAGTTCTCTTTACTAGCAGGCAAAGAAATGACTATTTCCCTAATGTACCTGCCCACAAGGAAGCACAATAAAGGGCCAATAAAACAAGACAGTGACGCAGTGAGTGGGTTTCTAGTATAGGCCTCTTTTCAAAAGGAAAATGGCCTTCAGTTTTCGGTCTCACACATGTACGCACGCACACACGCGCACGCGCGCACACGCACACGCACGCGCACGCACACACACACACACACACACACACACACACACACACACACACACACACACACACACACACACACACACACACACACACACACACACACACACACACACACGTCAGTCAGCATGGAGTTAGTCCAGCTCAGCTTAGTCTAGCTGCATCTTTTTTTCTTCTTCAGACAATCATATTCTGATATGCTTTTAAATCCTGGTTGCCTTGACAACCGTCTCCATTTGCTTCTCCGTCCCATTATTCCTGTCCACGATCATTGTACTTCTCTCTCACTCTGTCACTCTCTCTATTTCCTGTTCTAGACAGAGAAACACGCTGGTTGGCTAAAATAATCATTTAGAGGCTGTCTGGGACAGTGTTGGTGAATAATAGCATTTCACATTCACATTTCACATTCACATATACAGGGGTGGCTAAGTAACTAAGTCAATTAACTTGATTGTTGAGCTTTTGACTTTGATTGGCTGAGCAAAGTACGTATTGAGAATAAAAAGTGAGGTTCAGAAAAGTGAAGACGGAAAAGTGAGGATGGAAAAGTGAGGATGGAAAAGTGAGGATGCAAATTGTGATTGGTCAGAATGAGTTGATGATAAGAGCGCCCCTCACTTCACACTTCAGGTGTGATTTTTTTAAGTAAGTCGTAAGTCGTTCACCCACTCTTTTACACCTGTACACTTGTGATGTGACAATAAACTTGAAGTGTAAGGGGCCTTGAAGTGAAATGTGCACTTTATGCTTACACTGAAGGTAATTTCCTGTACGCTGGTGCCACTCCGAGATTGCTCTGTTCCAATTCTCTAGGTCAGACTCTAAATACTGTATGTGTCCCAAATTCTCAAACAAAGTCTGCGTCCTCAATTACTTATGGTGCTTTCTTGTCTTGCCTAACTAAATGCTAAATTCTGCTGTCTTTGTCATTGGCTGTCAAGTAAATGCACCCAACAGATGTAACCACTGCAATCTCATTCATTTTTAAATCTCTCCACTGCTTTTAAAAACCAAGGGGAAAACCCACTGTTAAATGATGAGTGGATATTATTGTCATGTCTAGGCAAATGTAATACTATAGTGGTTATGCGTTTTACACAGTACAATCTTGAGTGTTCATTTTACTCAGTTTAACAGCGTACTGTACCCATTTAGAAATGAAAAGACATGATGGTTCATAATTCTCACATCATGTTCACATTACTTTTGCCTCCTTGCAACAATGCTGCCAAGTTCTATGATTTTGTTATAAATAACCAATGCTGCCAAGTCCTCTGATTGAATGATGAAGTAGAAACACCCAACTTCTCCACCCAACTTCTCCTAAGAGCAGAAAGACTGATGTGCAAAGGCAATACTGTGTCTCCCTCTGTCATGCTATAATTGTCTGATACCCAGAGAGAATTATGGGAAGCTAATTAATTTCTGAATCCAGTCCATTTTATTCAACACAATCCTAATTTGCATCCACACGCGCACGCGCCCCCCACACACACACACACACACACACACACACACACACACACACACACACACACACACACACACACACACACACACACACACACACACACACACACACACACACACACACACACACACACACACACACACACGTGAAATTGCATACCATGGTCCTTTTTCAATTAAGACACGTGGCTTTTTTTATTCAGTCACTGGCTCTATTGGTGCGAGACCTCAGGATCAACTTTGTTTAAGAGACATTGATTTTTTTTTCCCTATGCAAATTAATGAACTTTTCTTTTTTTGAAATTTCTCAAAAGCAAAGCCATTTCATAAATTGTATATAGGCTAGTTTTATCTAGGCGCGGAGATATAATAAAAGCAGCAGATGCAGTTGCATCGGGGCCCGCGGGGGGGAAGGGCCCGGCCGGCCGCTCCGATGCATGGTAGTAAACTGTAAACTCTCTCTCTCTGTCTCTCTCTCCTACACGTTGTTAAATTACCACGACTAAGACTACATTTCCTGTCAATAATAAGCAGTGTAAAATATAGTTCATTGGGAGGTAAAGGGAGACGCTTTATTGTGAAGGGCCCTTCACAGCGCAGGCAGGAAATAGAGTGTTTAAACTGGGCTGCTTACTGGCGCACGTTAAGAGTATAGACGTATTTTCTCCGGTCTCCGGTGTGGCTGTGAACAGTTGTTAGCACTGCAGACTCTGTTTCTGCTTCTTTGAACAGTCAAAACAAGACATAACATTACCACAGACACTTTCAAAAGAGAGGGCAAGATACTGTAGATGGAGTAAAGGTGGAATTGGAACCACAACAAAGTAACAGCTCCATCCACACTGAGTGAAGGTGAGTGAAGTTGCATGCCGGTGAAAGGAATACCAAGACAACAACAGTAATCATAAAGATGGACACATGCCCACGTTAACTTTAGTTGTTTTTTTTTCGTTAGGAACGGTTACGGACATTTGGACATGTAACGTGATTTTGGATATGCAACCTGTGAGCCTACATTATGTATATGCCTCAGGTATGCTGCAACTGAGTCACGCTGAGGGTTTTAGTCTGAAGTGGTATTTACGGTCCCGTTCGGCGTTCACCGTGGTGGTGGGGGTAAGTAAGTAAGTAGCCTTGCCGAGCCATGAGGCCCATAGGGCAGGAGCCTATCTCCTGTTTCTGTAGCGTGAGGCAGCTTGATGTACAAGTACACCCCCTGGACATGACGCTAGTATGTCGCAGGGACTTACCCCCAATCCAACCCTTGATGCTGAGTGTCAAGCAGGGAGGCACTGGGTCCCATTTTTAGAGTCTTTGGTATGACCCGGCCGGGGATCAAACCCTGACCTCCCAGTCTCAGTGGTGGTGGGGGGGCTGGGGCTTAATAAGGGAGGGGTTGGGGGACCGGGCGTTCACCGTGGTGGTGGGGGGGCTGGGGCTTAATAAGGGAGGGGTGGGGGGGACCGGGCCGTTCACCGTGGTGGTGGGGGGGCTGGGGCTTAATAAGGGAGGGGTGGGGGGACCGGGCGTTCACCGTGGTGGTGGGGGGGCTGGGGCTTAATAAGGGAGGGGTGGGGGGACCGGGCTGTCAATCTTGCATTAGGGGCCCGTGGAACATTCCAGCCGCCACTGGTTTTATCTAATATTTATTTTTACTTTGAGGCCAGGCTGTCAAGAACAGGGGTTGTCTGTCTGTCTGTCTGTCTGTCTGTCTGTGTGTACACAGTACTGTATGAGTGTGTTTCTATGTAGGTTTGTACCCTCAACAATAAGCAACCACAGATCATGCTACTACAGTATACTCTATGCATGATGTAATGGAACAGAATCACATAAATGGCTATGAAATAACCAGTCTGAAATAACTGGTAAAAGAAAAATGGAATTGAAACAGTAATGTAAGACCTACTGTATCCTCCCTGAAAATAAAGGATCCTGATTCTATCAACTGAGAACTTGTATCTCAACAGTGTGCTTAACACATCAAGTGTCCAAGACGTCTGTGGATGTCTTTGGTATTACCGCACGTGCAGTGCCCAAGACGTCTGTGGACTTTCTTTTCTTTTTTTAATAAAAGAAAATCAATAATACGTGGTGCCAAAGTTTGTGTTTTCGTCATTGAGAATGCATTGGGCGTTTAAATTAAATAACTCAGAAACTATAAAACATTTCAAAGTAAAACGTTCCAGCATGTGTCTCCACAGTCAGCTGAATTAAAAAAATAATAATGGACTTTCTAGGTGAAAGTGATTTTCACCCACTTTTGCGTGGGCACACAGTGTTTTAATTACTTGATCTTATTAAGGGAATCTATCTTTTGTGATATTAGATGGCTGTTCCCCCTTGTGCTTTTCAACATAGTAATTCATGAAAGGCAGTCATGTGAAAATTGCATACTGTATACACTTTGAAAAGGCAGTTACGGAGCAGACGTGGTTTTTTCAAGAAAAATATCTGTGATGAATCTGACCTTTTTAAGTCATTTTTTATTCATTATGGAATAATGAAAACCCCATTAAAACATATAGGCCCATTTTGTCACAAGCTTAATGAGCTTGTCTGAAAGACCTATGGTGGACTGTCCAAGCGAAAAAAGAACTATAGGCCTATAGTGGAAGAGAAAACTTGCTGATACCAACCGTTAAACTTTTTAGTACAAAGCAGACTAACGGGACATTAGTTTAGAGACCAAACAGCTTGAGATAGGATCCATTTTCTCTGTTAGAGTTATCTAACATCTACACACTACACATGAAGTGCAAAAAAAACCTGACCAATACTGGAAATGCTTAATAAATACTTTACCAGTAAGACTCCCTGAGGGCGAGAAGCGAGTGCTGAAACAACTGGTCTGGGAATGCCCATTCTGTATATGGACTTTTTATATTATTTTTATTATTAACCTTTTCGGACCGTGTAGGGCGTAAAATAATGATGTGGTAATTAGTAAGGCCAGGGCGCCAGGCGGGCCTAAGGCCAGCCCAGTTAGAGCCTGGTAGGGCTGGGCCTTAATTTTCGGGCCAGTTGAGAACTGTAGTTTTCGCTGGCTGCCGGGCACGGCTGCGCTAATGACTTTGGGGCGGGCCTGTCTCGAGTTTGAATGGACAGGTATCAGTCAAAAGGGAGACATGGAAGAGGAAGGACGGGTGGAGGAGGATCAACATATGGAAGGTCAGAACAGGCAGCTCCTTATACTGGCTGGCACCATATATGCAGATCTACGGTAGGTGTTGATCCAGTCTTCTTCATGTATTGCTATCCAGGGTTTGATGAGGACAGTGTCGTGATCTTCATATACAGTATGGAGACGGCCATATATGGAGCGTGTCACGACGGACTGACTGACACGAGGCGTGACTGACTGACTGACATGAAATGCAGTTTTTCATAATAAACTGTGACCTATGGTCGCAATCATGTACATTTCTTTTGGATATTGATACAGAACCGGTGTTGATACAACTTTAGGTGGAAAGGATATAGTACAATTCATACAGCTTTTACAAGGTTGTTTATATTTAAAATGTATCAAACCTTTATTTTGTAATAGTATCGAAGATAATGCACTTCAAGACACCTCAGCAACAATAACAGCTGACTAATACATTTAAGAATTCTTTAAAAGGATGTGCTACGTTTATTGAAACCATATCAATCAAGTAGGCTACAACAAATATTATAATATTACAACCATGCGAAATGTCAGAAAGATTGCAGAAACCTTGTGTTGCCTGCAGTGGCAACAATGACGGATATCCAACACAACTACAGTATAGCCAACACAATGTTTGAGTGCCAGATTATTACAGCTGGGATGGGTCACAGTGGAGAACTAACTTTATGAGCCAACCAGGAGGGGAGCTGGGGAGAGTGGCATGCCTGTCAGCCAACTGACCAAGGCACCAGATGGCTGGGCAGTCCTACTGGGAGCCATATGAACATACGGACATAGTTTGTTACTTATTATAGCACCTTCAACCAAGCGTGGCCCCTGGGATAATGGCAAACGACTGAGGAAGAACCTGAGTTGAACTCAAAGTGCAACAGTAGGGTGCATTTTCTTAATTAAGCCCTTCGTACGACAAATATAAATTGTAATATTATCAAACATAAATATCAAACCATTTACATTTCCCAAAAAAGGAAATGCATGCATTTCATTCAGCCAGACCAGAAGAAGGGATACAAAAATAAATAACCAGAGCACAAATTTCAAAATGTTTCAAATTGTAGCCCAGTCGGCAAACCTCCATTTTCTGATGCTGGATATAGAGAGGAAAAGAATCCTCAGGAGGAACTAAACAAAACGAACAAGTGTGCCTTTGTTTTGTTTTTAGAGTACTGAGAATTGCTTTTATAAGAATATACTCTTACTCTACTGAATTGGTAGAACACAGTTTACTGGCCACTGCTACAGAGCTGACAATGAGGTTATATAGTATCTTCCCTTCTTCTGTGGAATCCTAGCTTCTATTTTACTATTTAACACTATAAATTGCACCAGTGCTAGTCCACTTGACCTGCAGGCATCTACAAGGGAAACTCTGACCACAGCTTACTCTGAACAATGCTTACACTATCTATCCACCCTGAGGCCCTCTCTTTCCTCAGGCCAACTAGTGGAAACAGCACTAACCCTCTCCCAACACACCCATGCAGCGGAATTGATACCGGTGCAGTGGTGTGCAGAGCTCTGTGCACTGGAGCTCAGCCATGAACCAGTCCAACAGAAACGAGAATTCAAGTAGGACGAAAGTGTGAAAAGTGCAACATAACCTAGTTTTGAAAGCTTCTGATTTTCCTCAGTAATGTAATGTCTTTGAGGTGGAAAGCTCACTCATGGAACTTATTTCCTTTTTGAAAGTCTGTCCAGTTCTTAATCCTCCCCTATAACTATTAATCTCTGTGTTTGACTGAACAATGTGTATTTTCACTGCATCATTTTGTGTATTTTGTCCAAATGTCCAAGTGCCAGTTTACCGCACACTCCAATGACGATGGACAGGACTCACTTAATGCTTCATTTTTGATAGGCTCCAATGTCTGGCTTTCAGACATGACGTCATGTTGCAGCCAAGTCTATGAGTTTGCTTATGCGTTTCTAACCCTGGATAACCATACATGGACATCTGCATATTTGGAGCCGGCCATCACTTCTGACCTCAAACCTCAAGCCTTAGATCTCCATATATGGAGCTGACCTGTTCTGACATTCCATATGTTGATCCTTTCCCCACCAGCCCTTCCTGTACTGACATTCCATATGTTGATCTGACCTCATCAAACCCTGTACACTCAAGAAACGCTCCATATATGGCCAGTACAGAATTCATTCCATATGTTGATCTGACCCCCCATGCCTACAGTAAGTTCCAGCGCTCGCCCAGCAGTCTGCCGTCACCCAGGTGGATGCGTGAATAAAGGGCAAGGTCGCTTCTGGCCCTCAGGGCGTCTCACTGGTATTCATACAGTATAGTGATTAGACCGATTAGACCGTGCTCACATTTGTCACATGAGAAGGTGGTGTCAAGCCCATTTTAGCACGGTTGGAGAGCCTATTTCAAACAATCAGATTACTTAAGCCCCTTAATACAATGCAATACAATGTCCCTTGTAACAATGACAAATAAATAAAAGGTTACACAATGTTCGATGAGAGGCTACTGCAGCAGTGTCTTGGCACTTGATTATTGTCCACAAACAAACTGCTTTGTTTGTGGCCTCTTATTAAGACCTCTGATATTGAGAATATATAGTGAACCATTTTAAATGCATAAACAAACCAGTTTGCATTTTGCCACATTGTCTGAGCACTGCCACTGAATCATGTACAGTACTGACCGGCATCAAAGATCACAGCGCTCTTCTCACTCTTCAGTGATAACTGGGTGACTCATTGAGTGGGCTTCAATGATTCATTGAGTGTTTTGTTACATGACAAATATGAGAGTTGAACACAGAAATGGAAAAGGTTAACTAGCATTTCAACAACGCAACAGGACATTGACATTACATCCCTTATCTATTCTATCCTACCCTTCTTCTGACCTCCTTCTCTCTCAGTCATCAGGCTCTAATCCATGCATGTATCCTTTCTGCCGTACCGCAACAATTATCCAATGCCTACCTGCCAATCTCTCTCTTTCCAGTGTCAATTCTGTCTCTCTGTAATCCATCCTTCCATCATCCTAGCTGGCCTGTCCGGGTCATCAACCTAGGGCGATGATACTTTTGTAACTCTAATTAAGCTAATTATGATTGTCAGTTAGAACCTGGCCCTCCACGGAGCCTTGTGAATACCACTGTGACTCGGTCTGACCTTGGCCACCGCACATGTGCACGCACGTGTGTGGGTGTGTGTGGGGTGTGTGTGTGTGTGTGTGTGTGTGTGTGTGTGTTCCCTCTATGTACATTGTACACCTATGACCTTCTCCAAAGCAGAGCAGTAGAAGTGACATTCAATTTTTTCTTTCTCCTTCTCTATACGTTTTCTTCTGGTTCCCTCTATGCAAGGATCTTAGTCCTTACTCAACCTTGACCTTTACCACCCTCAGGAATGCCCCCAACACACGCACGCACGCACGCACGCACGCACGCACGCACGCACGAACGCACGCACGCACGCACGCACGCACGCACGCACAGACATGAAAGAAATACTTCACTCTATTCTGTGCAAGTCTACTGTGCTCCTTTCTGCAGCTGCTTCGGCTCTTATGTTGTAGTATTATTCTTACATAATGTTAACTATCTATTATTCCATATTCCATTTCCAGGTAATAGTGGTTATTAGCCAGTCAGACTCATGTTCTTCTTTATACTGCTGCAAGCTATGATATGATTAATGGAATCTATTACTAGTGCCTTTGACTCAGTACTGCGTGCGTGCGTGCGTGCGTGCGTGCGTGCGTGCGTGCGTGCGTGCGTGCGTGCGTGCGTGCGTGCGTGCGTGCGTGCGTGCGTGGCTGCGTGTGTTTGTGTATTAGAGTCTTAGAACTACTTTTTCTGAAATCAATGATCCATTAGATTCACTGGAACAGCTTTTTTCTATTTTTCTTTTAATAAAAATTAACAGTTATGGACGAACAAGGTTTTCCACATGACAGTGACAATAGAGAGAGGAGAGAGCACTAACAAGTCCATTTCCACACTAGATCAACCATGTGTCTCGGAGATGATGTGGTGGGCTACACCCCCAGGGAGAGAATGAAAAAAAAAAAAAAAAGTGAAGGCATAAAGGCAGAGAGAAAATGGAAAACCCATGCATGAGCCTGCACTCGCTACACACCTTACAGTGGATAGCCATCCCTATGATGAAAGGGATGCTCCATTCATGCATTTCCACTTGTAGCGCCACTTCTTTGTTCAACATAAAAGCACTCATTTTTTCAATTTGTGTGTGTGTGTGTGTGTGTGTGTGTGTGTGTGTGTGTGTGTGTGTGTGTGTGTGTGTGTGTGTGTGAGCGTGCGTATAAACACACAACTAATGCATGCACATTTGATGTGCTTGGCAAAAAGCTACCAACTGACACACTTCAGGCTATGTTATCAACCTATTATCCTTTTCCACACCAACACACTAACCCACACACCCTAACGTAAACAACACAGACACATACACAGGGGAGAGAGAGAGAGAGAGAGAGAGAGAGAGAGAGAGAGAGAGAGAGAGAGAGAGAGAGAGAGAGAGAGAGACTCCTTTAAATCATTCTTGAGTAATGGGTGACTTCATCAGGGGAATATTTTTAACTGCTCTATTCTAATTTTGCATGATGCTTCTGGCTATTGCTGAATGTTGTCATAACCTTCGCAGGTACCCTGCATTGCAAAGCAGGCTGAATAAAACATGCTACAGAGGGTGCACTCCGGGGTTAGTTAACATCACAGGGTAAATTAGTCTACAAAATAGACCGTGAAATCCTCTTTAAAATGAGAAAGAGGATACACGGATGCCAAAAGTAAAAGTTTGAAAAACTACTTAAATGACGTAACTGTCCAACTAGGGTAAGATGTACAGCACCAGTGGAATAAACAAGTGATAAGGCTGATACTTGAGGCTGAGCCCATGTGAATCCTTCTCTCAGAGGAAAGTGTACTGTAGCTAAAGGAAGTGCTTTGCTGCTTTCAAGGAGAGTTTAAGTAGCTTCCTGTTGTGCTCTGAGGATAATCTCATGTTTTTTCCCCCGAGAGCCCCACACACCGAGACACACCAGCTGTTCTCACTCTGTTTCCCTCACTGTATAACTCTATCACGCGCACGCACGCACGCACGCACGCACGCGCGCGCGCACGCACGCACGCACGCACACACACACACACACACACACACACACACACACACACACACACACACACACACACACACACACACACACACACACACACACACACACACACACACACACACACACACACACACACACACACACACACACACACACACACAGTATTTGGATGCACAAATACAGAATCACAATCCAGCACGTACAAATAAAGAACACATGCTTTTCTGAAATTACCTCCCTTAAGTGCTTTGATTACCTATACAATAAAGGACATCATATGACAATCTCAACTAGGGGCATCGCATCCTCAAATTAAAGTATACCCTTCTGGTTTGTCATTGCCTTTCAGATCCATCCAAATTCATGGTGGAGAATTGACTGGTGAGGCTCTAATTCCAAAGGGACATTTAGTGGCTTTGTTGTACAACGAGCACTGCCAACGTCACTGTACATGTGCCAGTTTCTGACAGCCAGGGAACAGGCTGAACCACAATGAATGTTGACTAGAACGGTGAATTGTGTTGACTACTTGACTGCTATGTATTATTTTGACATTTAGTACACAGCAGGCCACACAAGTGTCAGAAAGTGAGTTACCGTTCGTCTCTGAATCATTTAGATTGTTGCTACTTTACATCAGGGAAAATATTCAGAATGCAGAGGAATCGCTGTTTTTATACCTATCTTTTTCATGGTCCGACATGTTATGACATTTTGGCATAAAACAAAAAAGCCATAGCTGGGTGGGTTGGCCTCCAGCCCGGTTCGATGTGTCAGAGTGTCCCTGAGCAAGAAAGACACTTAGCCCCTAACAGGGTGCTGTATCAGGGTGCTGTGCCCGGTTCGATGTGTCAGAGTGTCCCTGAGCAAGAAAGACACTTAGCCCCTAACAGGGTGCTGTATCAATGTTGCTCCTGCTCCTAATACTTTGGATTGGTTACACATTCCCTCCCGTTACCATAGGCGGCGATCTGTGGCCAGTGCCAACAGAAATTAATGCACAAAATAAGCAGAGAAGAAGAGCCGTGATCCGGAAGTTTGAACTGGAAGTGTTAATCGGCCATTTTCTATCAAATGTCGCGGCATTGATAAAACATCTAAAACATTATTTTGCTAACCGGGATGTCGAATTAATGATTTATTAAGCTTCGAACATCGTCCTTTACCTCATTCTGAGCACTAAAGCCACTAAGAGTTTGCGGGTTTCGGCTGCTTCTACCATGGAAGCAAGCTAAAATACGGTAAAATACTATTATTAATTCTGGATTAATACAAATCTCGTGTGCTTGTGAATGCCAAAGGAGGATTTAATAGCTTTCCATGAGATATCTCGTGAATGGTATGGCATGGAATCGGTTAAATGCAAAATCTCATGTATGTGCAAATGTACTGAGACAAAAAATACTTCAAAGGAGTGGGGAGAGTGGACCATATTATTATTAGGATTAGCTGGGGATGCACACTACATGCCACGAGTGATGAATTAACAACTTAAACCATATACTGTATGCTTTGTGGACCGGGATCCCCCGGAGGTCTGTACTTCATGGTCCCCTCTCTCGTCCTGACACATACAGTACTTATAAGGTGGTGCCTCGGGGGCTCAGCCAGTGCACAGTCTATTTGGTTCCACCTGGAAGCCTTGTTGTGTTATATAACTACTGTTTTATTGGTTGATATTTTCTGACCGATCAATATTAAACACATGGCATGGTGGCTGAGGGAACGGAACACACAGCATTGATTAACTTGGAAGAATTACAAATCTACCCTTCTAGGAGCTGTGGGAAAGGAATTACGTTGCATCAGGGATACATTCACATAGTTTGAACGTATTTCAGCTACGGTATATAAAAAGGTTTGTCCATTGGGGGTATTTGAAATGTGCTCCTCTTTGGCCAGATGCCTTGGTAGCTTCAGCCAATGTGTGAAATTATTATATATTATACTCTACATTATCTTCTGACCAGACATGGTGTTTTACCACCTCAAGGTTGTGTATTTAACACCTGACGGTCATCTAGAATTCATGGAACTGTGGTTACATTCGTAGCTCTCGTTCTAAACCGAAAATGAAAAAAATAAAGGTCTACGGTGTTCATTGCCTGCACAGACTTTAAACAGTAACATATCGTTGCTGTCTGGCAGAAACCTTGTATCTCCGTATTTCATCTGCCATCAGTTAAAATGGCTGACTGGTGGTTTTGCTTACCATCATAATATCGTAATACCGGTATGTCTGTCTCTGTCCTCTCTCTTTCATTACGCACTTTCCATTTAGAGGAGATTACTTTAGGAGGATTACTTTTCAGGAGGAGAGGTGAGGAGAGTCGACTTTACAGCTGTGTAATACATATATGAGCACATATTCATTGCTGCCAGATGACCTGATTGGGTAGACAGACAGGCATGGCCATGGCTGAATGATGGATGATGACCTGGGTCAATGCTGAGGAAATTACGCTTTCATCTGTCTAAGGAGCTTCCATCAATAAGACACTAACAAAGGATAATCCATAACAGGATTATGAGTATTGATTGCAAGCATTGATTGCAGGCTGTCTTGATTTAAAAATCACCAACAATTGGTGTTATGATTATATATAGAGAGTGAGTTAATTATCTTTCGGTACAGACCCATGTTTGTATCATGCTGACCCCATTCGGCAGCGGTGGCCGAACGGATTGCGGAGCGGTCTTGATACCGGAAGGTCGCCAGTTCGAATCAGCGGTCCGACACGTTAAAATTACCACCGCTGAAGTGCCCTTGAACAAGGTATTGAACCACTACGATGAAATGTTCTATGAGCAGGGCCTGGCTGGAAACAAGTTCTTGAGCTTAGCCCAGATACCCTGGGTAAATATAGTAATCATTTCATTTCATTTCATTATCTGGAGCCCCTACCTGTGCAACACTTCTGTCATACCATGCAGCTGCCTACTGCTCCCAGACCGACATACATGGATGGATGGATGGATGGATGGATGGATGGAAAGACAAAAACAAAAGACAAACAGATGCAGTGGTGAGATGAGCATGGAGGGAATAGTGTGCACTACGCTATACTGTACACACAGATGGACACAAATGCACAGAGGACTGCTGATAAAATAAATGAAATGAAATGCCATGTTGGGACTTTGCATTGAAAAAGCAACGGGGTGACATTTCATTAATTTAATGGCAAGATGGACCACCATGTTAATAATATGATCGATAATATGGCCCAAGATATATGTGGAACACAATGGAGGATTTACTTCTGTATGCACACACAATAATAAAGTCCTGAGTGTTTACCCCTGGTTACATTTGTAGAGTTACATATGGATAAATTAATACTGAGGATTTTACAGTGTACGCACACTACCACTGTAGTGTGACAAGCTTCTTCATTGATTCACACATAGGAACTAGAACTAGAGAAAATAATACATTTTTATTTTATTTTATTGAGCAGTAGACTTTGAAACCAGAGTGCGTTATGCTTTTCAACTAACAGCAGTGAACTATATGCGTTTCCTTTTGAGATGGAAAATGAGTCAAAGCTGCATATGAAAATAAATGTGTTTTTGTTGGTGAAGATAATCGTGTTTGTTCCGATGTACAGTAGTATATTGCTAGAAAGATTTATACTCCGGTATATAAGCAAACACACACACACACACAGCCACACACACACAGCCACACACACGCACGCACGCACGCACGCACGCACGCACGCACGCACGCACGCACACACGCACACACGCACGCACACACACACACACACACACACACACGAATTATCTATGAAAATAGATAAAAATACAAACACCATGTAAATGCACGCACACACAAACATAATACCAATATCTACAAAGTAGCAACACCTCCAACACCTCCTCAGTTACACGTGCAATCACACACACACGGATCAAACTGAGCATGATAAATCGGCCCGCGGGCCGCTAATTTGACACCTGCGCCCTAGGGTTTAGAGATAGCGTGTGTACCTGACATGACGTATGCGCGTGTGTGTGTGTGTGTGTGTGTGTGTGTGTGTGTGTGTGTTACATATAAATAAAGGAGAAAAAAAGAGCAGGGAAAGTAAAACCCGTAGCCTGTAGCACTTACCCTAACCCCTTAGATAGCACTTTTTGTAGACTTAGATAGCATTTGATACAGACTTATAGCATGTTATGTAGACAGCACTAGAATTGCATTGTATGTAGTCATAACACTTCATAGTACATATGTATAGCATAGTATAGTATATATGTATAGTTTAATTATATAGATATAAATATTCCACTGTTACGTTCTTAGCTTACGCATGTTTCATGATAACTACTTTTATGTATGTGATGTATTGCCATGCCTTTTGTTCATGCTTAATGTAAATCGCGCTGGATTAAGAGCGTCTGCTAAATGCCTAAATTGTAAATTGTAAAACCCAGTCCTAAACAGAGGTGAACGGTGAGAGAAAGGACATATTTGTGCAGGGCTGGATTTGTTGAGGGTGGGGATGGGAGATGCACCCCCCTGCTGGTGGGGATGGGAGATGCACCCCCTGCTTGATATCCCCTCTGGTCATTGTTATGGCTGGTGGAGATATGTTTTATTCCTGCTTCTGGTTAGACTGAATCAATTGATGATTTCACAGATCCCATTCCAACTTCCAAGTGGCTATGACTGACTTCCAAAGTGTGCTATTCTTATAAACCTGTACACAAGACAGCCTAGAAGACTACTGTCACAGCTAAAAGGACTGTTGCACTGTGCATTTTCTTTTCATTCCATCACACAGATGTTTAATCAAATCCCTAGCCAATAATTTGGTTCTACTGGTTGCTGTGGAATCTGAAGTCATTTCCTCTTTTTGTTTGACTTCAAAAGTGTTCACTCTCTCTCTTCATCAGAGATAATGGGCAGTATTATGCGTGTCCTAAGTACCAGGTCTTATGACTTAACTTAAGACCTGGAGGCGTGGTCAATGCTGTTTGGCCACTCAGAATAGCCAAATGGCATTGATCACGCCTCCAGGTCTTAAGTTAAGTAATAAGACCTGGTACTTAAGACACATTTTTTTTACAAATAGAGCCCTGTATTTATGTAGCCTACTGTTGTGTTCAGAAGTGTGTGTGCAAACTCTGCCCAATATCTTTCGGCTAGCTTTTGTTGAGAAGCAGCAAACATTCCTGTTGCAATGAAGTGCCGTTAGTTGTGCTTGTGTAATGTGTAGATTTCAGGTGGCATGGAAGGTGCACATGCACCGTCTAATCATTGTGTAATGTGTAGATTTCAGGTGGCATGGAAGGTGCACATGCACCGTCTAATCATTAACCACATGAACCCTAGTGTCCCCATTCTGGGGTGAACGTTGGGTGAGAAAAAGTTCATAACGAGTCGCAAAACAAATCACAATGTGACAAGTTGTGAGCTTGTATCTGGTATTTTTTGGCGAAGAGAAAAGGAGTGCCAGACTCCTGAGGGACACCAGACAATGAAGAAGCTGTATTTGAGGGGTTTTCAAACATCACTGTCTACCAAAACAACAGAGAGAGAGAGAGAGAGAGAGAGAGAGAGAGAGAGAGAGAGAGAGAGAGAGAGAGAGAGAGAGAGAGAGAGAGAGGGAGAGAGGGAGCGAGGGAGGGAGGGAGGGAGGGAACCAGGGATGGAGGGAAAGGTATGCAGTAAGTGCAGTGTGGAGCATAGGACAGCATACAAGGTGGAGAGAGATAAGTTTACTCAATGTCTCATCCTGAGGCCATTGTTGTGAATGGATGAACCCAGGTAACGACATTAATAAAATATGTATAATGACTGAGATAGGAAAGATTGCTGCGTATTGTGTCTGCAACAAGGCCCCTCTACGATGCCTCAAAGTATTTCCTCCATGGCATGGCCCAGAAGAAAGAGAAAGAATGTTGTGTAACAGTAGTTTAGGATCAAATAGACCCATGTCCAAACACAGCTCTACTTTATGGGCGGCTGTGGCTCAGGAGGTAGAGCAGGTCGTCCAATGATCCCTGGGTCGGCGGTTCGAATCCCGGCTCCTCCTGTCCACATGTCGAAGTGTCCTTGGGCAAGACACTGAACCCTACATTGCCTCCAATGAGTTGGTCGGTGTGAGCTTGCCACCATTGGTGTGTGACGCTGGCGTCGACTGTTCGCCGCTTCACCTCCCAATGTATGAATGAATGAACCATTGTGAAGCGCTTTGAGCACTTGGAAAAGCGCTATAAAAATGCAATTCATTATTTATGTGTTCATAACAGAGCCATATGGTAATGGTATATGGGTCTATCATAACTACGACAGAGTGTGCCCATTCAGCTGTTGCCCCCACTTGTCTTTTAGAAGTGCTGAGTTGCCCACCGGGGGGGGGGGGGGGGGGGGGGTGCAGTAATTATGAATACATCGTTGAAGGTGAACACGAAGGAAGGTTGCACAGGAGCGCTGAGAGGAAAATTATGACAGACGATCAAGTTATACATGGTGGTGGTCATAAAGTATGTGTAGGCCTACTGTTGGGGTACGAGGAGGAGAATAAAGACACGCACGCACGCACACGCACGCACGCACGCACACGCACGCACACGCACACACACCCACACCCACACCCACACCCACACCCACACCCACACACACACACACACACACACACACACGTACGTCTGGTGCTGTCAAATTGAAGACATTATGTAAACCTACAGTGAGAATAAATTCATATAGAACCAACCACTGATATGGTATTTAGCACTGGGGGGAATGAGAGGGCCAAACTGTAGAGATTAGCGAATAAGGAGGAGGAGAGGAGAAAAAAACAAAGGAAAGCTGCGGGCCAGAGATGGGAGGAGATAAGTAACGTGATAGAGTGAGGGGTCAAAGTGAGAGAAGGCAGGAGAGAGCGAGAGAGGTGAGAGGGTGCCAAGAGGCAGAGAGGACCTGCAGGACCTTCTGATAAGAGCAGTTATAGGTCAGCTACGTGTACACACACACACACACACACACACACACACACACACACACACACACACACACACACACACACACACACACACACACACACACACACACACACACACACACACACACACACACACACACACACACACACACACACACACACACACACAGCTCCTGCTCTCAGTCCTTCATTCTCCCGTCCTCCCTCCTGCTTCATCCTCCTCTCCCCTCCCGCTCATCCCCTACATTCATACCCGTTTTCCTTTACTCTGCTCCGTTCCAAAATTAACACTTGACACCCCCCCCTGTCCCCTACATTTCTCCTCCCTTTGACCTTCACTATTTTCTTCCGGATTTGTCCGTCTGCTGTATCTCGTCTCCTTCTCCTGTCCTCACCCATGCCACGACCGTCCCACACCCGTCCACCCATTCATCCTCCTCTATTTTCTCCCTTTTTTCCCTCCATCTACAAAAAAACCTCTCCCACCACCTATTTTCCTCTGCACCCATCAAAACTCTCCTGCGCCTGCATTGTAACCAACCACCCCTCCCAACACTCACGTGCACGCACACATGCGCGCACACACGCACACGCACACGCACACACACACACACACACACACACACACACACACACACACACACACACACACACACACAGTGACTCACTTGCTCTGTTTGTACCCGGTGTCATTGTTGGGATAATGCTAATTGCTAACCCTATTGATGTGTTTGCGAGGCCATCCCCGGCGCCTGTCTGCCGGTGCCATCTGTGCCCAGTTAGGTGCCCGCCCTGCCCCATGCCGCTCTGCCCTATCTGCAGGGGGAGGAGAGCGAGAGAGGACCATACAGGGTGGAGTGGGGGGACGTGTGTGTGTGTGTGCACACACACACACCCCTTCACACCCCTTCTGCTGACAGCTCCCATACTTCCCCCCTGCAGTGCCCCTGGAGCTAGGTGGGGTTATTAGGGGTGGAGAGCTCACAGCGGTAGTCACCATGGGCCCTTCTGTCCTCCTCTATTCTGTCCTGTTTGTTCTGTTCTGTCAGCATTACAGAGAGAGGGAGAGAGAGAGTGGGGGAGAGCGATAGCGGGAGGGGGGGTGGGTTGGTGTCGATGGTGGTAGTGGGTGGTAGCGTTACCTTGATAAAGTTATTAGAGGGCATTGGAGAAGTGGCGATCCTCTTGGCCCATTCAATGCAAATGCAGAACTGGGACAACATGCCCACGTCGCAGACGGATTATCACCCGGGCAGAGCCTGCAAGGACAACCTCGGGCAACGCCGAATACCGGGCGGTAATTTGTTTACGACACACCTGTAGCCTTATTTACTCGCTACCACAGCGAGAAAATTGCATTTTATTCACATTACTGTCAACAGGGAACTGTGGAGGCGAACAAAATGGCATGCTGGGATTCCCCGGCAGTGTGTTGAGGGAGTCGGCTCAGAACAACGCCAGGTGCTGCTGGCTTTGCTCCCTCGTTAGTGCATGGTCATTCTGTGAACTGCTGAAGGTCGCGATGTTTTGGTACAGTTGCACCTGGATAAACTACAGCAGGGGTCTTCAACAGGGGTTCCGAGAACCCTAGAGTGTTATCAGAGGGTCCAGCAAACCTTTCATTTTTTACATTACATTAACCAACCCTGGAACTTTAGCCGAACATAGCTCACAATAGCTCACAATGCCTCGCGCTTGTAGATTTGCTATTTTCGGCAAAGTGGAGGCGGAAGAATGTGCAGACCAAGTGCAGAGCCAATGGAGCCAATACACATTAACAAACAAAAACAAAAAAACATTGATTCAAACAGCACTGCAATGACACCTCGTCCATGTGTGTTGACTTGAGTTGAGTTCCTTAACACTAGCACGTCGGAGCGGTCTTTCTGACCGATTTTGAAATTTTGAAGTGGATTTTCTTTGCCCAAGAAGTCCTGAGAAAGTTCCCCTTGCATGACTTTTTCTAAATGTTCGATTCAAATCATCTCTGTTTTTTGTCTCCATCTGAAACGTTTTGTAAATATGATTTTAGACATGCATGCTTATACCTACTATGACTGAACTTTTTCGGTCACATTGACCGTCCTCAACCTTTCTCCCCCCGCAAGCAGTGAAGTTTCACACCTCCCGACAGCTGGAGACGGCATTGTTCAAGCCAATGGTTCATTTGCATTTCAACTGCCACATGTAGGCAAACTTACATTACGAATGTACTCACAGCATAGACTAAATGTTGTTTTAGAGGTTATATTTGTTATATGCGGTTTGCAGAAATAACAATGTCTGACTTTATTTTTCCCAAAACGGAAAAAATATATATGGTGAAATATGGTGTGTTGACTGACTGGCGTATTGTTTCCACCAAGTGCATAGCTCAATAGATATAAATAAATGTTGACTATACACGCCATCTTTATAGCATAATTATGTAAGGTGGTGATGATAAAAATAAATCAATTATCCTGGAATAATACAGTTTATAGCATGGTCTGTTTGACCCGACCGACATTTCCTTTCCTTGGAGCGAGAATGCTTGCCGATGCGCGATTCCAAATAAAAATGACAGTGTTTGAAATCAGTCCAACCCGATAGACGTCCCGAACCTCTAAATGTTTTGTCAGTGAAAAGATAACAGTTCTGTCCGTCCTTCTTTGCCTGTAAACTTTTCTGCACGCGACCAGTGGAACTGATTTTCACGCATCACGGTTCTCTTTTTATTCAGGAGAAATAAACATTGTCACATTGTTTGTGACTTTATTTTTTCGGAGGGCACGCTAAATGAACAGTGTAAAAATGACATCAATGACATGAATCATTCCAATGCGATAGACCTCCCTCCCTATAATGTTTCCCCTCTATATAAAAATGACATATTGTCAATGACATAATGTCGTATTTCGTCTGACTCTGAGCAATGTGCCTGGCTCTGTGTAGCCTATTTTATTGTCTCAATACAAAGTCGGACAGTGTTTGCTGCGCAAGGGTATTCAATATAGCGCTCACATCGTCACTATAATTATAGTTTGGTAAACTGAAATGAAAAAGAAAAAATAACTTGAGTTGTCCTGTCAGTTGAAACTGCTGCCTTGAATTAGTTGGAATGTAACATTTAGAAGACAATGGCAAGCCGTCAACGGGTGCAGGGAGGTGTGAAGATCATTAGACGAGTTGGGGAGAGAATGGCCAATCAAATCGCACGAAAAACACGGTCATCCTGACCGTTAGCCGTCATAGTAGTAGAGAATTTATTTCAGACATGCTAGTGTTAAGCAGCAAGCTCACCCATGCTGACAGTTCTGGTGTGGAGTGTGGTGTCACAGGGACGTTTTGGATGAGACTATGTTGTTGCAAGATTCAAGAGATTTTTGCGAAGATATTATCCACTGCAAACTGCTCCATGCAGCTCCTCAGTGACCAAACCTCCACCAAGTGCAGTGAATTGAGTCTAATGTGATGTTGCACACTGTACATAATTGCTTGTATCAGTGGTGTGTAATGTTCTCGTATTTTATGCAAAATGAAACAAAGCGTTTTTAGGATTAGAGTATTTCACCTATGTCATGTTCACAAATTGCTGCGATGTGAGAAAGTATAAAGTGATATAGGGAGAGAGAGGGAGAGAGAGAGACGGAACGATACAGAAAGGAAAGACAGACAGAGAGCGACAGAAACCAGGAAACAGATTAATGAAGTAGGAGAGGGACTTCTCAACGGGTCTGATCTCGGTAAGTAAACAGAACGAAAAATCCCCCGGTCTTCTCTCCTTCTTATAAGACATACCAACCTCCACTCCCCCCCCCCCCCACCCCCTACCCCCACCCCCTACCCCCACACACACACACACACACACACACACACACACACACACACACACACACACACACACACACACACACACCTCTTGGCTCCGTCACTTGGCACTCAGCTCATCTCTCTCATCCTCAGTGCTGATCCTCCATCCTACTTCATCGCTGTGTTCCATTTCACTTCCAACTCCAGCCTCCGTTTTTTCTTCTTCCACTATTACTTTTTTGGGAGTTGCTTTTTCTTGCTTTTCATCTCTCTCTCTCTCTGGGTGTATGTATACATACAGCAACGGACAATTGCCAAGCTGCCTCTGATTGGCCTACCAAACGTCCCCTTCTGTGACGCACGCGGAACTGCTTCGCCTCTAGTCATGTGTCCAAGCATGGAAATGGTGCCGGTGTCACAGTACCAGTAAATGGTGACGGTGTCCCAGTACCAGTAAATGGTGCCGGTGTCCCAGTACCAGTAAATGGTGCCGGTGTCACAGTACCAGTAAATGGTGCCGGTGTCACAGTACCAGTAAATGGTGACGGTGTCACAGTACCAGTAAATGGTGACGGTGTCACAGTACCAGTAAATGGTGCCGGTGTCACAGTACCAGTAAATGGTGACGGTGTCACAGTACCAGTAAATGGTGCCGGTGTCACAGTAGCAGTAAATGGTGAGGGTGTCACAGTACCAGTAAATGGTGACGGTGTCACAGTACCAGTAAATGGTGACGGTGTCACAGTACCAAGAAATGGTGACGGTGTCACAGTACCAGTAAATGGTGCACTGACGGCCCCGTCGCGACTTTCCCTACTTCCGGGTTGCAACTCAAACGGGGCTCTAGCGAACTTCGCAACGTTCGACACGGCAACTCGTGCACTTTAGCACGCTCAGTGGTGTCTCTCGTGGCTCAAGTTCGCTAGAAATGGCACCCCTCCGCCGTGGTCTAAAACTATACTTTATCGGGCAAAAAAGGTAGTCTGCGGTTGTTAGAAAAATAGTGGCGGCACCGGGATTCTAACCCCGGGGTTCGTTGGAAGTCTATTGACTAACGAGGCACACTACGGAGTTGGCTGCCATTTCTACTGAAATGTTATTAGAATGTGACAATGCTACACTACTACCAGTAGTAGGCCAATCAGAGGTGGATCTTGGCATTAAGTCAGTTGCTGTATGAATTCATGCAGCACTGCCTGGGGAGTTTATAGGGGAGGTAGTTCCACTGGCCAGCAATGATCAACAGAGGAGACCGTAGGTGGTGAGGTCCATCCGCAGGGAGGTTTCCTCATTAGTGAGCATAGAAAACAGAGCTGCATGTAGAGGTTCTGCACGCGTGTGCTTGAGCGCCTCTGTCTATAATTAGTAGTCACAGCGAGAGGTGTTGTGGATCACAGTTAGATAAGTGTTATGGCTGGGAGCCAAGGCTGGAGCTGGTTGGACACACACACACACACACACACACACACACACACACACACACACACACACACACACACACACACACACACACACACACACACACACACACACACACACACACACACACACACACACACACACACACACACAGTTCCACTTGCAGCAGCTTTCCTGAGGTATTGCAGATGGTGGTTAGAGGGATAAGATCTAAAACCTGCCTGGTCTACAACGTACTGCCTGCAGAAGACACACATCTGACACACTTCCGTGAACAACACACACATGTGCATGCACACACACACACACACACACCCTTCAGAATGCGTGTGCGTATGGGTGAAGGAATCTTTCATGTCACTGAAGCCACCATGCCATAGGCAACCCGCGCGCATGCACACGCACACCTGTCAATTCACAATTCTGATGACACAAGCAATCCTCGGTTGGGCTGCATTTACTGCACAGTACAGTACAGTACAGTACAGTAATGCGATTGGTGCTCACTGATGCCCTCTAGCAGCTGCTGAGGGCAGACCCAGCAGACCTCCCATGGGAGCCTGGGACTGAACATTGCACTTCAGCCATACTCCAAACCCTCGAACTCTGAGAGCATAATCATTAGGTATACACTATACAGTACATAGACCTATACATGTACAGTACAGTACATAGACCTATACATGTGTATACTCTCAGGCTTACAAAGGGATAATGGATGGAAGGTTCATTGTTTACCTGTTATCCTATAGTTTCAATGTACATACAGTATTGTTGGATGTAGAGGTTCTTGGTCTACATGGGACCCTATAGTGTCTTGAGGCATATTATGTACAGTATGCCAGTATGTGTTTACCTTGCTTATTGTAAGTCGTTCTGGAGAAGAGTGTCTGCTAAATGCAGTGGTCGAAAAAGTACTCTGGGACGTGATGTATCCCAAGGTCATCGCGGTTTCGGGTCTCACAACATCATACCCGTCACTCAGGTGACCCAGCCGGGGTGATCAAGTCCCGACTTACGTCCCAGTAGCTACCCACGATCAGTCCCATTAGGGAAAGACAGGGCCACACAGTCCGCCGCTCCCAAACTACTCTGCCGGGACTGGGAGGTCTGGCGCGTGGAAGGACTAGGTACTGTGGGTTGACTCCTGTCAGGGCCCCTCCTACGTCTCACTAGGTCCACTCCTGCTCTCACCAGGTGCAGCGCAGGACCTGTGTGTTGCACCAGACTCCCAGCACCAGACACTTCAGTTAGGAGTGGCGGATTCTTGAGTCACAATGGTTCCGCAGGCTTCACCAGGGCCAACGGTGAGGCTTGAATGGCCCTCCTAACGAGACTATAACCGGGTATAGTCGGGTGACCACCGGAGAGACGGGTGAAAAACTCACATGTTTTATTTAAGTAACAGTAACACTACTGCAATGTAGAACTACTCCATTACAAGTAAAAGTCCTTAATTCTAAATTGACTTGAGTAAAACTAGAAAAGTATTAGTATCAAAATATACTTAAAGTACAAAAGTAAAAGTTCTCATTTGCATGAGTATTTTGAATAGCAGATCTACAAGCGCACAATGCGTTGCATCGCAACACACAATAATCTACAAAGGAACTACTAACTAAAGTTTTCAAATAAATGTAGTGGAGTAAAAGTACAATATTTGGATCTGAGATGTAGTGGAGTAGAAGTAGAAGTATGGGAAATTGGAAATACTCAAGTAAAGTACAAATACCTCAAAATTGTACTTAAGTGCAGTACTTAAGTACTTAGTTACTTTACACCACTGGCTAAATGACTAAATTGTAATTGTTGTTGATGAATTAACAGTGAGGATTTTAATGTGATCAGTTCACTGACATCCACTGATGTGTATTATGGCCTAATACTCGCCTCCCTTCCAGGTCCTGCGTTACCGCCATTGCCTTGATAATAGAATCACATAACTGTCAGCGCTCGAGAAAAACAACAAATAAAACACACTAAAGTGTATGCGGCTGTGTGCACGCGCACGCACGCAAATCTATCATACATAATATTTATGATAGATTTGTGTGGGTGAAAATCCTTGACTGTTTATATTATAAACGGTCAAGGATTTTCATCTGAAGCCTACTTAACATCAGTAGTCAGTAATAATCCAACAAGCTGTTCCTTAGACGGAGACACACACTCTGCAATACACACACACACACACACACACTCACCTGAGCAGGAGGCTCACATGCAATCACACATACACACCTGAATAGGAAATGCGCGCACGCGCACGCACGCACACGCACACACACACACACACACACACACACACACACACACACACACACACACACACACACACACACACACACACACACACACACACACACACACGCACACACTTTGCCTCTCACCAATACCCAACCAGACCAAGGTGCGAGATATAATAATAATGTGATGCATTACCCAGGAACTGCGCGTGTGTGTGTGTGTGGGGGGGGTTTGTCAGGGAGGTGACAAAGCTGTGTGTGAAGGTCAAGGCAGAAAGAGACCACCTACATGGCACAGCTGGCACACAGTTTAAACTCTCTCTGTGTGTGTGTGTGTGTGTGTGTGTGTGTGTGTGTGTGTGTGTGTGTGTGTGTGTGTGTGTGTGTGTGTGTGTGTGTGTGTGTGTGTGTGTGTGTGTGCGTGAGTGCGTGCGTGCGTGCGTGCGTGCGTGCGTGCGTGCGTGCGTGCGTGCGTGCGTGCGTGCGTGCGTGCGTGTACATGCAAATGCACAAGGTGGGGTTGAGGGTGTCAGGTATAAGACCACAGGTCTGTGGAGTCAATAAAGAGCCATGACAGGCAGGGTGTAAGGTCACAGTGCAATGACAGGCAGGGTCAGAGTTCACAATACAAACAGGAAGAGGGAGTGGAGGACAATGGTCTTATACAATGGTGTTCTGAATCCTAAATTAAATCTTAAATCATGCTCGACTTCAGTAGAATACAGTACAAGGCAAGTAAAAAGGCACATATACAGTAGGCAGTTTAGATCTCCTTTGTTTGTTGCAGTTGTACTACTTTTTATTTCTATAGTTTCTTTTCTTAGTTGTATATATTTTCTTTTTTTCTGTATCGGTCCTGTGTTTCTGGTACTGCCATGATAACTAAATTCCCCTCATAGGATCAATAAAGGTTGAATTTAATATTTAATATACAGGTAGGTAAGCAGGGAGCCAACATAGGACAATCCAATAAGGGCCTTTCTCGGCCCCACCTCTCTCCCTGTGCTTTAGGATCCAAGATGGCCGCAGCACCAGGAGGGGGTGGCCTTACTGGGCTGCGTTCACAAATTCAAGACACCTGCCTTGCGTTTGTCTTGTGTCTGTGTTTAATGGCCACTCCAATGCATTTTCCCCAACTCTATGACAACTTAATACTCAATAAACATTAGGCTATCTGAAACCATTTCAGAGCGCTGCTTTTCACCTAATCACATGAATCCATTCTGATCTCATGAGCTATTATTATGAAACAAATGCGTTAAAAATAATGATGACATACCCAAAATAGGGACGCCAGGTTCAAAGTGGTTAAACTGGCACAATCTTATTAATTTAATTTCAATTGAAAATATAGCTGTAAGCAGCGATAAGACGGGGCCAAGCCATGAAAGTGACTTCGGTTGTCTGTCAATACTGTACTCCAGCTAATACCATGCATTAGCAGGGTCCAGACTCTTCCGCACAAATGAATGGAAATGCGGAAATGCAATTTCAAGGGGGAGTGCATGGTTAACCAGGCTACGATAATCAGGGGAATCAGTGGATAGAGTGGATCATATAATTCCTCTACCATATTGCCGAATTCTGTGGAAAGCGACACAGAACTGCCAGAACTGCAAAAAGTGGCAGAAGAAGAAAAACGGTAGAAAAACAACAGAGGCCTATACAAACGTGCAGAATAACAATAGCACACAATCTAAATCTTGGTGAATGTGTCATTTCCCTAGGTCTGGTAGCTTGGAGGCTATGCGGTACTCTCTTCTACATAATAGCACAGGGCAGTGTACAGGCATTCTCTGAATATGGGCTGCATACCACAGCAAAAATATCAACCTTCAGTACTTTTAAATAATGTGTCTTGAATCACAGTCAACTGAAAGAAGAAACCACATGCAAGACAAAATGAACCGAGTGGACGTAAAATCTTTCAATATCTGAAAATGTAATCTGTCATGTATAACTAGCTCAAATATGGACAGGGATCTCCAAAAGGTGACACTCTTAGTACAGTATTTTCACCATTATGGACTTAGTAACAACAGTATAGAAATCGATGAGCAGTGGAACAGAAATTATACTATTTAGTCACTGTTGAGTTGTCCACAGTGAAGTCCTACGTTTGGAATTCAATAGCGTATAAATGGACCCTTTGGGTTTAATTTGTTCATTCTCAGAGTTAAATGAACACGGTACATGTATACACTAGATAGGCAACATTCTGGTCTACATATGGGATATGGTAGGTATAGGTATAGGCAACATTCTGGTCTACAATATAGGGATATGGTAGGTATAGGTAGGCAGCATTCTGGTCTACAATATAGGGATATGGTAGGTATAGGTAGGCAGCATTCTGGTCTACAATATAGGGGACAAGGCAGTGCATGTGACATTCTCTACAGTACATGAGAGGTTCTCTACACTGCTAGGACTTGATTTATTATCAACTCCTCTGGCTCACATTACCCATTCACCATCATTTCACTTAAAATAAATGCTCCAATAACAGTTTTATGAGTGTTTTTGTTTATGTTTATTTGTTCTTTACTTCAGCGATATATAATGTAATGTGGAGGACAAACCCCAACAAAATAGTTCCCTAAAACACATTTTCGGTCAAAGACTCCCAAAGGAGTTTCTTAACTGGTTTGTGAAGTCAAACTGCAGATGTGTGTTGGTGTATCAGTTTGCAGCTAGAGATGTGTTGATTGAGCCAAGCCTCAGTGTAAAGACCTCCTCTCTAGAACAGTACATTTAGGTGACAGATGACGTCATAGCAGAGACACTCACTCAGCTGTCTCCGTGAGGAGGACACCGTTGCGCTCCTTAGTGCCCTGTTGCCCTGAAAACACAACACGTGATGACGCAGGAAGTAACCAATAAACAGAAGGAGGGGACGAAGACAAAGAGACGTTTTTATTTTGTTAGATGAGAGCTGAAATTGTTTTCCTTTAGTAAAATATGCTGATCATATGCTGAGCCTCTGACTTTACCTTCCCCCCACAATGTGCCTTTGTCAAAAATGCATTGTTTTATTTTTTAGCTAGTTAAAATTCTATGCGTATGACCATTGCTGGTGTCTGGCCTTTGAGCGTCCGACCTGGCAGAGACAATAAGTTGAGCATCAGTGCAGTATACCATAGCCTAGTTTCCATTCCAGAGCCAGACATGGCTGACCACTGATTATGTCACTCAGTTTCCTTCCAAACCCTCTGAGACAGAGACACTTTGGTTATGTTCAGACTGGCGGCCCAGTTCAGAGATACAGTATAGGCCTATCTGTCACGGTCCGCTCCTCTGCCCTTGGACTTTGTCTGTGTTCATTAGTTTGGGGACTTTTACTTGTAGTTGTGTTCCGTATCTTATTTTGTAGTAGTGCTCTATGCTTTCCTGTCTGCCTTGTTTTCTGTTACCTGCCTTGTCTCACCTCCCTGTATTATTGTAACCTAGTAGTCACCTGTGTTCTGTGTGCCTGTGAACCCTACCCAGTCTCACCCATACACTGTGAAATAGCACGGAATTGCAATTCCATACATAGATGCTAGATAACCCCAAAATCCGTACAAATGACACTGAAATCCTTCCCATAGACAATGACGGAGGAGCGCCGTCTCTACTGAACTTGAGCCATGGGAGACACCACCGCACGAGTTGCCGTGTCGAGCGTTGCGAAGTTCGGTAGAGCCGACTCAGCCCTGTCCGAGTTGTTACTCGATATGGACAGAATAGTAAATAATGTCAAACCCGAACTCACTCAGCCACGGTGAAATAGCACTTCCGTACTATAGTGAAAGCCATGCCTCGGTCAAAACAGTAGTTGTGTAATACGTACGGATTTTGGGGTTTTCTAGGCGAGTATGTACAGGATTGCAATTCCGTGCTATTCCGCTGTATTTCTGTGAGATGGGGTTGGTTAACCTATCCCAGTGCTGATTGTCTGTTTCAGTTCACCTGTGTCGAGTTATGCCCCAGTGTGTTCAGTTCCTTTACAGTTCGTCATCGATGTGGTCAGTTCTGTGTGTAATTACTAGCTATTCTAGTATAATCTATAGGCCTAGTGTTTCCTGTGTTTTCCTTGTGTGGGTTTTTGGTTAATAAAACCTCTAGCAATTTTACAACTCTGCCTGTGCCTTCGTTCTGCACCTCCAGAACCACATCGTGATACTATCTAGATAGGAATGAGATAGATTTGAGCAAATATCACAATATGTCACACCACAACACAGGTATTGTGAGCTTCTAAATCATCTATTTATTTGCGAACAACCCTTTGTACAATATAATCTAAAAGCATTCTACACCTATGTCATTACATCGTTATCACAGCAAGCAATGCAGATAGGTTTGATGATGTACAAAGGCGATCTGATTACAGTCCGGACAGTCGGTTGTACAGATCGTATTTGAGAAACAAATTGGATTTGTCTGAACAAAGCCGTGTCATTTTAGTGAACAGAAACATTGCCCTGGAGAAGGTCATGATGATAAGCAGTTAGCTTTGCTTATCTACCCCCCTCATCCCCAAAAATAAATAAAAATACAATTGAATCTTTCATATTTCAAATCTCTACCAACCTATCCAATGAACCGTATCAGAACGGTTAACAATGAAAATATTTTTTCATTAATCTTTACTTCCCCTTTATTACATAACAAACAGTAGGTACAGTGAATTGATTATCTGCCATATCACAAAGCCATTCCAAAAACCATTTCACCTTTGTCCCCATCTTCTGGGTCTTTAACAACTCTCTCTCTTTTTCACACACGCACGCACGGACACACTCAAACACACGCACGCACAAAGAGCTCCTAGCAGGCAGATGGAACAGGGACTCTGACAGTAAAAGTTGATGTTAACAATAAAATACCCAATTCCCCTGGACAGATGATCAGGTTTCTAATAGAACCCAATTCTCTCTATGTCACACATACACACTTACATTGTCATATAGAAATATTAATGTCTGCAGTGATTCGAACACACACACTCGCACACACAGATCTTACATCAGGGTTAATAGCAGGACAATTCACTTCATCTCCCTGCCGCAATTCCGTGTCTTGACAGCAATGTGATTTATGGCAGTGGCGCAAATGCATGTGCACATGCGTCCGCAAATACATACACAGTTCTTAGTGCAAGGTGTAAATTGGGAGGAAATAGCGGTCATCTTGCACACACGCCAACATGCACATGTACTGTACACGCACGTGCACACGCACACGCACATTCACATGGACACACGGACACACACACACAGGGAGGAGAGGCAAGCCCCAGAACCGTGAGGGAGAACTGAAGCGCATTGGACATGCTGGCCGATCAAAGGTACTTCAGCGTATTATGGCGGAGAAAGCGCTGGGTGAGCAACTACATGCAAGTGGATGGGAGGGGATTTCCGGTGCACATTACTTTTGAATGGTGCTCCTATGCGCATCTGTGTGATTTTTAACAAGTGTGAATTTTAACAAGACAAGAAAGACCATTACTGCATCAAAAGTAATTGACAAACTATATTATAAAAACTGGTCAAGGATTGGCCAAATTATCAAATATTATAAGAAAAATAGCCTCGCAACGCGGCGTGTTATGAGCTTGTGTAGATCGGCAAACTTCACAATATTTATCTGTGGAACCGAGACAAACAAAATGTAATGCCTCAAATCCTACAATTCTCAACTCCTACAATTCCAAGTGCAGGTCGGAGTTCAATATTTTAGTGGGTCACGACCATAGGTCACGACCTGAAAAGGTTGAGAACCATTACGATAGAGGGTAAAAGAACATAGACTATAGGGATGGGGAAACGGAAGGTAACAATGAAAAGGACATAAGGACGGACATGTAGGAGGGGTGATGATGATGGCGGCACAAAGAGGCATATAAAGATGAAGAGCCCAGAGGGAGAACAAAGGCCGAAATGGTCGATGGGGGAAGTCAGAAAAAGTAGGATGAAGTTGGACAAAAGAAAGCAGCGCGTTTATTTTATAGGACGTGAAGAAAAGAGGCAGAAAGGGGGGGATTAAGGAAACCATAAAGGACATGACACAGAGAGACGAAAGGAAGGAAGGAGGGAGGGAGGGAAGGAAGGAAGGAAGGAAGGAAGGAAGGAAGGACATAAAGAGGTGAAGAGGATGAATGTGGGGAAAAAGAGTATAGTTAGAGACTTTAAGTAGGGCAGAAAACTGCCTTTCTCTCTCTAGCTGCACTCTTACTCAGTAAGGACTAAGGCTGTATGCAATGATCCAATTTACAGGAAAAGGAACTGGAGACCTACATATAGTTAGCAGTCACTATCTGCAATAGGCAAACACACACACACACACACACACACACACACACACACACACACACACACACACACACACACACACACACACACACACACACACACACACACACACACACACACACACACACACACACACTTTCTGCGATTAAATTAGCAAGGGAACATGGGAAGCACTGATGACGGTGGTTCATATGATCTATGTCATCATACATATTGATGCAGGCTTTCCCCAGCCCCAGCCAGCAGCATAAAGAGCCAACACTCACTCACACATTCATTACACGCTCTCCCTGACCACAGAATCACAGTGATGCAAGCTAGACACGTGAGGATAACAGGCCCTGATCTGCTACGTTTTGCTCAGAAAGGCCACGTTCGTAAATGCAGTTTGTCCCTATCGTGAAGAGGCATGTAATCATGTGTAGCTCGACCGTATGTGAAAGCACTGCCCAGAGAGACAGAGGTCACATTACAGAGACAAAGAGCACCAGGAAGGCTAATGGAATGGGTAATTCAATGAAAATGTGATGTGTATAATTGTGGCTTCATGCTATGGGTCTACCTTTTCAGCATATTATAACTGCTTTGAACAGTGATAGCGGTACATGCTCTACAAAAAGGAAATAATGCTTCAAGTGTGACTGACACGTAATATTGGCAGAAGCATTGTTAGATTTGTCAGTGTTTGAAAAGGAAAAGAAGACAAACTTTTAAATTCTTTGTAATGCTGAGAATCCCGTGGGAACTCCACAGAGATCCCTGGAGTTCCACAGACCCTGTGGAAGCACAAAAGGTAATAACACTAAATGTAATAATATCAGAAAATGTAATAAAAAAAGAATGTAATAAAGTCCAAGACGGAATAATCCGACAAAAATGAAATAAATTCTCAACCGTTTTGAAAAGTTTTGCCCAAAATGTAATAACGTGACAGACAAACTGTCAGACAACAGGACAGAATTGTAGCAGCCCCCCTTTCTTGTAGGACTGCCCTTGAATCCTCTTCCACTAAGACAAGACTGAACTAAACTGTGAAATGATAGATAGTTCCGATTTATCCTACTGGATTTGTTATGAAGGTTGAGGGGAGTAAAATGCAAGCCGTGTCAAGGTAGCAGCATTATTTAACAATATTCACTACAACTGATTTCAGATGCAACCTGATAGACCTATCGGGTGGAAACGTGTCCGTTGCTTGTCCATCAGAGGTAAATGAAACAACGTGAAAAGGACATTCTTTGTGTGCTGGCCTTCTGTTTTTGGAAATATTCTCTCTATTGTGGTATACACTAGGACAGACTTGGTCATTATTTTTATTTTATTTTGTCAGGGCAAGGCTACAACAGAGCAAACATAATTGGAAACATTGCTATTACTTTTATGTTTAATGATAAAACACAACATTGGAAAACTAATAGACTGGAGGATACGGATTACAAAAATGTTCCAATTACTTGAAACTAATTATCTTTTCCTTTTAATTGAAAAGATTACGGTAGATAACCTGTACCGTTTTTTTAATTATATATATATATATATATATATATATATATATATATATATATATATTATTTTTTTATTTTATTTTTTTTGCGGTTTACACTTATAGGGGTAAATGTGAGGAAAATGTGTGAGTGTATAATAGACCTGTGGTTCTCAACCTGTGGAGGGCATTGCAAGTGGCCTCCCAATTAATTGTCAAAACACTAAGATTTGAATCCTAATTTAACGCAAATATTAAATAGAAAAAGAATAAACTAAAAACATAAATGGTATTTCTCTTGAAACGCTTGGATCATATCATAGTGATACCCATGAACGATAAATCGGAACTTAAAGTATACTATGTTAGTTCCACTGATCCAACTCGGAACAACATTCGATTGATTGATCATTGAAATACTGTATGCTCTGAAAATGCATCCCTTCTGTCAACAAACTAGCCAATGGGTGATTGGCTAGTTTCTTGTTGTTGTGAGAGACGATTGTTCTACATTTGCAAAGTCAGTACACTCTTAGGCCAACCGGCCCACCAGTGGTGTGACTTCCGGCACATTGAACAATTGGGTTTTCTCCAACTACATTGTTTTTTTGTTTTGTTTTTTTGTTTGTTAACTTTGTTTGTTTAAAAATTTTCCCGTTTTCATTCCAAGTTCCCACCTGAATCTGACTGAGCCTCTAGAATAGAAGGAATCTCAAAATGTAGGCATGCTTTCAACCGAGAGCAATTAGATGCACCATCATCATGGAAATGACTCACTCTCCAACTACGGTACTTCCATCAGAACGTGGTTGCAAGGCGGCTCATTGTGTTTCTGGCATGCCAACAGACACACACTGTGTGAAGGGTGGTGCCATTGCCAATGCCAGTTGGGGACCTATAGGTATAGTCAATAGTCTTCACTGTGTGAAGGGTGGTGCCATTGCCAATGCCAGTTGGGGACCTATAGGTATAGTCAATAGTCTTCACTGTGTGAAGGGTGGTGCCATTGCCAATGCCAGTTGGGGACCTATAGGTATAGTCAATAGTCTTCACTGTGTGAAGGGTGGTGCCATTGCCAATGCCAGTTGGGGACCTATAGGTATAGTCAATAGTCTTCACTGTGTGAAGGGTGGTGCCATTGCCAATGCCAGTTGGGGACCTATAGGTATAGTCAATAGTCTTCACTGTGTGAAGGGTGGTGCCATTGCCAATGCCAGTTGGGGACCTATAGGTATAGTCAATAGTCTTCACTGTGTGAAGGGTGGTGCCATTGCCAATGCCAGTTGGGGACCTATAGGTATAGTCAATAGTCTTCACTGTGTGAAGGGTGGTGCCATTGCCAATGCCAGTTGGGGACCTATAGGTATAGTCAATAGTCTTCACTGTGTGAAGGGTGGTGCCATTGCCAATGCCAGTTGGGGACCTATAGGTATAGTCAATAGTCTTCACTGTGTGAAGGGTGGTGCCATTGCCAATGCCAGTTGGGGACCTATAGGTATAGTCAATAGTCTTCACTGTGTGAAGGGTGGTGCCATTGCCAATGCCAGTTGGGGACCTATAGGTATAGTCAATAGTCTTCACTGTGTGAAGGGTGGTGCCATTGCCAATGCCAGTTGGGGACCTATAGGTATAGTCAATAGTCTTCACTGTGTGAAGGGTGGTGCCATTGCCAATGCCAGTTGGGGACCTATAGGTATAGTCAATAGTCTTCACTGTGTGAAGGGTGGTGCCATTGCCAATGCCAGTTGGGGACCTATAGGTATAGTCAATAGTCTTCACTGTGTGAAGGGTGGTGCCATTGCCAATGCCAGTTGGGGACCTATAGGTATAGTCAATAGTCTTCACTGTGTGAAGGGTGGTGCCATTGCCAATGCCAGTTGGGGACCTATAGGTATAGTCAATAGTCTTCACTGTGTGAAGGGTGGTGCCATTGCCAATGCCAGTTGGGGACCTATAGGTATAGTCAATAGTCTTCACTGTGTGAAGGGTGGTGCCATTGCCAATGCCAGTTGGGGACCTATAGGTATAGTCAATAGTCTTCACTGTGTGAAGGGTGGTGCCATTGCCAATGCCAGTTGGGGACCTATAGGTATAGTCAATAGTCTTCACTGTGTGAAGGGTGGTGCCATTGCCAATGCCAGTTGGGGACCTATAGGTATAGTCAATAGTCTTCACTGTGTGAAGGGTGGTGCCATTGCCAATGCCAGTTGGGGACCTATAGGTATAGTCAATAGTCTTCACTGTGTGAAGGGTGGTGCCATTGCCAAGGCCAGTTGGGGACCTATAGGTATAGTCAGTGCTCACCAGTTGTCCCGTCAACACGCAGGCACGTGCACACTTGTGGATGCACGCACACAAGCAAGAGAGCAATTGGGTGTCATTGGGATAACAACAGATTCAGGGAGCTGGACGAACATAGCCGTGTAGGCGGGTGTGTGTGTGTGTGTGTGTGTGTGGTGTGTGCATGTGTTGGCACTGCAATTGGGACAACTGGTGAGCACTGCTCCCCACTGGCTTTGGCACATAGAGAGACACACACACACACAACACATAGTACTTGGTCACACGCACACGCTCCCACACACACACACACACACACACACACACACACACACACACACACACACACACACACACACACACACACACACACACACACACACGATTCTGATATATTCACTCAGTCTTGTGTATAAATATCATTATTCAAACATAATAACCTACTCAGCCCAAATAGGGAGAAAGAAACTTTTGAAAAAGAGGCATTAGTGAGCGAGAGAGAGAGAGAGAGAGAGAGAGAGAGAGAGAGAGAGAGAGAGAGAGAGAGAGAGAGAGAGAGAGAGAGAGAGAGAGAGAGAGAGAGAGAGAGAGAGAGAGAGAGAGAGAGAGAGAGAGAGAGAGAGAGCGAGAGAGAGAGAGAGAGAGAGAGAGAGAGAGAGAGCTGGTGAGACAACTCTTAAAAGAAAGAAAAATGACCTAATATTCAACATCTAGATGGAGCATAACAGAAGAAAAGAAGGAAAAGAAGACAGACAAAAGAGAAGGAGGAAGGAGGGAGGAAACGGTATGATCTACTTAAGCGTTTCCCTATTCAAATGTAATAGCGCACAAACGGACTATAAATTCCAGCACTATTCATATGCTCCCATCATCCTTTTAAGAAGCTAGTGGAGCGGGGGGAGGGGGGGGGGGGTGAGAGAGAGAGGTACAGGGATGATGGGATGGGGCGGGAGAAAGGGAGAACTCACACACAAATCAAGCGATAATAGAAAAGAGAGGAAGAAAGCGGGCAGAAATGAAGAGAGAAAGGGAAAGCCGGAGTGTAAGCTAACACTGCGAGGGCTTTTGAAACCGTGGCCGCAATAAAGCGTTCCTCTTTAGAATGCCTATGAAATCGGCTTGATGAAAGAGAGCCATCTCAATTGATTCAATCCTACCTAAAAAGAAACCGACCAACTTGCCACACTTCCAACTCCTAAGAGTCTCTATGAGACATGAAATAGGTTCTCTCTCTCTCTCGCTCTCTTTCTCTCTCTCTACCTCCCCCTTTCTTTCACCCTCCCGAACAGTTTCACTGCAATGAAAAAGACAAAGTAAAGCTTTAAGTTCAGATAATTTAGTGCCTTGCCCTGCGGTGCGGCACACACTACCTTGCGCCCGATCAGTCAACACTAGATGTTTGGTAATCGCTCTCAGGATCATAGACCCTGGGAGACCATAGATATGGATATGATTTATGCTTAGTTGTATGACCATGTCCTACTTCAAGAATAGCTGATGTGTAGCATTACTACACACAGCAGAACTCTAAGTGTTAATTTAAGTTACTTTAACTCGGAGTGAAAGAATGGACATATCCAACTTTACAAACTTGCAGTTAAGTTAACATGTGTGTACAGATTACGGCATAGTCTACCTGATATTTGTGTTGTATACCACACCTTAAACTTCATTACAAAGGCACAGCACTGAATATAAGAATAGTCTGTATTTGCTATTTCAGTTATTCTGTCCAAACCGACTGGATGTTAGCAACTGGCAAAGTAAAAAAAAGTCACTTTTTCAGTTCAACTCTTCTTGACTCTACTCTTTTTTGCTTTTCCATTAGGCAAAAGTATCCGGTACTTTTTTAGTGTCAAGGTCCCA